>NW_027505911.1:0-152153 GCF_021521415.1 Bidens hawaiensis | reverse complement strand
TAATCAAAAGATAGTGGTGCAGAAATAAGTAAAAGTATAAAGAATAAGCGATTTTTAGGTGAAACATGGATCCAATCTAAAATATTTAGGTTTGTTTAACTTTAGATTGTGTAATTTCTCTTTAGTTGTGTAATGCTTTATTTTAAAGAGTAAATTGCTTTTTGACCATGGAGTTTGTGTCCCATAGCCTTTTTAGTCTAAAATGAATATTTTAAGGGATGTGTTATTTATACACCTTTTATAAGTGTATATATAGATAGGGTGTGTGTTAAGAGGGTGTGTGAATAATCAAAAAAGGTGTATGAATAACCATTGCCTATTTTAAATAAATGAACCCTACATTTAAATTTTATTGCGATTTTGACCCATTAGACTAAGTTCATCTATTACAAAAGTGACACGATATAAAATTGTTTATGTTTAAATGTGTTGTAAGAATATTATATGATCTAAATCATAAATAATTGCCTAAAACATGCTAAATTAATTCTAAGTGTCGCCGAAGGTAATTAATTAACAAATAAAACAAAATGATAACTTATCATAACACGAAAACAATGGTATTGTATGGTTCGCAACATGTGATTCAAGCTTAAGGTTTCTAATGGTTATCGCTATTCACTTTTAATGAACGAATATTTATACATGTACTCTATCTAGTACGAGATGTATCAATTAATTGATTAAGATAGAGTTTCGTCTTCGGACAATCAGCTCGACAAGTTAAACTTCCAAGATGATATATATTTCAGTTTATTATGACTTGTTATGATTATCACGATCGTTGTTTATGTTTTGATACCAGTTAGCATGCATTAGATATCCTATAGACTTGTATTTTGCGGAGACGTATAGATAAATTATAGTATATTTATTTCCATATCAAAGAGATGGTTAAACTATTATCAACAAACGGCATTTCATGTGATTGATATATAGGAGTAACTACATATATATTATTTTGACTTTGTCGTGTGAATTTCGACTTCAGTAATTGATATTATGATGATTTTAAAATATTATCATTCATAGCTTTTTAAAGCGGGTTATAACATCTCATTTATTTGTAAAACTTTTTAATGAAAAAAAACTCTAAATATATTATTAACTTTCTTATAATAAATAAAATTAAAAATCCAAAAAAAATTAGAAATATTTGAAACGAATTAAACAACCTCTGTAATATGGGAGATAAAAACTATTGATATAATAAAGAAAGATACAACTAATGTTAGTGTTTGGTTTTGAAATATAATATATAAATAATAAATAATTAATGAAATTATAATCAAATGATGTAACATTACAAAAATGATATGACATACCTTCTTGAACCTTACTAAATATAGTGTCATCTTTCTGGACTAAACAATGCATCTAGCTTGATTTTAAATAATCTATGTAAAATATCTAACTTGTTTTCAGTTTTAACTATGGTGTCGTTAAGAGACTTTTTCACATTTTGAACACATGTTACAGTTTTAAGAAAAAAAAACTTAATATTCAAACCACTTGCAAAAAAACATGGCATATAAATAATTCTACATTTTATGTATTGAGCACCACCGATTAAAAGAAGATGGCGATATAACATGTTAGTCCAACTTTAGAGATTTTTTACTTCACTTACTTCTTATATTGTGTAAATTTGCAAAGGACGATCACATCTAAGAACCATTTGTTGGTTACGCATGTAATAGCGTCTCTCACTTTCGATCATAGTATATGCATCAACTAAAAATGTTAGAATAGCCTTCTTGAATTTAAAATAAATGATGATATTAGACGTATCATTATTTTTTTTAAACATATCGCCATGGAAGCTTTGGTTTGTCCGTCGAAGTTGGAACTTATATATATACAAGGGTGTGATGTATGAAACCAAAGTTTTGTTTTCAAAACACTTGTGATGTTTTGTGGTGAAATATAAGGTAGGGAAGGTGGGTCGATGTTTCGGCGGCCTTCAAGAAAATATAATAATTTAATGTTAAAACTTTTGAAAAGGACATTAATTCCTAGTTTTTCTTTTAAGTAATATAACTTTAAACTCACGCTTTGCAAAGTTCATATAGTTCTTTCTAGTTGATTGCTTTACTAAAGGAAATTTCACATCCTTTGTATAACTCTATATTGAAAATGAACTTTTTAACAAGATATAGATGTGATATCATACTTGCATTCCCAAAAGTCTTTGCAACTTTTGCAAGTGCGCATAAATGGTTGAGGGCCCAAGTACCACTGTCTCCAAGACAATCAGCTAGAGCCGCAAAATCAAGTTAAGGTGTGAGGATGGTGTTGCCGTTGGGGCTGTTTTTAATGCATATGGTTCTGAAGAAACACATATCCGAACCGTATTAGCGTTAGATCTATGCTCCAACCGGGTGAGGATATAGAGATATAATCGGGTTTATTGGATTGCGAAGAGGCCGAGATCCATATCTGAACCCTGCAAAACAAACCACCGTGAGCTCGTTACGAGAATGACAAGATGAGGGTCTTCTCGTAACCACTCTCCAGTGTGAGAATAAGTATTGTTATTCTTAGAGAGAGAAAGTAATATAAGTTATTGATATAATATGGAAGTTGTGAATGAATCTCTCATGATGATTGAGAGGGTATTTATGGCCGAATGTGAGAAAGAATGATTGGTCAAGTTGTCACTATCCAGAAGATGCTTCCTTGTACCTGGAGGGACATATGGCCGGGTCTGATAGGGGGCAACGACAGGCCATGTGCTAGGCCGTTTGGGAAATATCCACGTGGCACCTCCTCAAGGAATATTTTAGCAAGCTTCTGGAAGGACGTTGTTGCAAATAAATGTGAAGCTATCCTTTCTCCTTCCCACAGGTGCCTCCTGCGTGCTTCTAGAAGGATGTTCTTTTTTATTATTTGTTCTTTTGCCTGCGGACAGCTTCCACAGGTTTTTGGTAAACTGATTGGACGTCTGCTTTTTGGCGGGTGTCTTCCGCAGGTACTATAAATGACCTGCAGGATTGCTTAATGGGCCCATGGCCTTTGGTCCATTTCCACTTTCTATGACCTGCAGGATTGCTTATAGGTTTCATTGACAGCACCAATTTTCGTATCGGAGTCGGTATAGGTGATGTCATGGAAAAGGCTTGTGGTGGTGAGTCGTTGTGTGTTGATGATTTAATGTCATGGTAATTTGTTAATTCAGTGTTTAGACCACATGGTGTGGGCGGTGAAAGGGATGGAATAACATGTCGGGGCGGTTGTGGGAGGAGGGGGGGGGGGGGGGGGGGGGGCGTTTGTGTGGATAACGGGCCGGTAAGGGGGAATGTTTGATGGCCCATCTCCTTTTCAACTGTAATATTACTATTATTTAATAATAAACAAATAAAATAAAAATAATTAATAATCTAAATAATACACAACCTACATTCGTTAACAAACATTATTATCTTCCCATCCAACCCACACAGCCGCACACACTCTTTTCGTATAAAAAATACAACCCTCAACTTGGAGCTTCAACTTGTCGAGATTGTCATGGTTATAAAAGAAACGAAAGATGAAGATATAAGAATGCACGAAGAAAGAAAAACACTGCATGATGAAAGAAAAAAAACGATAATTGAAACGGAAACTAGAAAAGAAATGAAAAGGATTCCAAGCTACTTGCAAACAATCTATCGCATCTAGACCCGGCCGCGCGAGCTTTATTGGAGAAAAAAATAGTAAAAGCCTTAGCCACGTATGCAAACGAAGACGAGAACGAGGAGTGTTTTTTTTGGTTAATTTTAAGTTTAATGTTTTTTAATTTATGTGTGTTATATTATTATTTACTTTATATTTTACCGTGTTATTTCAGTTTCTTAAAAAAGATATATTGATAGATTAAAGTCCTTTGGGGCTTCGAATTACAATGGGGCTTTATAGCCTTGTGGCTTAAATGCCCCAAGTGTTCACATGACAATGGCATAACAATGTTGAGAGACTTTAAAACCCCTTCACAACGGATGGTCTTATAGATGACTAGGTGAGCCTCTCTAGAAGAAGTTGGTGGTCACTTCAACTTGTTTATTGAGTTGGGATGAGATAGCTTCTTGATACATCACATCTTGGTAGCAGAACTAGAGTGGTAATTGCGAGAAGAAGTTGGTCGAGTTTATCAAGCATGTTGACCATAGTTTCTACGAGTGTGGGGATTTATTTGAGTAGAGGCATGATAAATGTCAACGAATACATCAAACGTTAGAGATCGGTTGAAGATGATCAACCTTTCACAAAAAGAGAGAAAAAAAATGTTTAAAGCAATTTACTTGTTTTCTTTTCATTTAACTTAAGAGCCCCGATAAAAGGTTTCTAAACAAGGACAAACATATGTAGATCCTATTTCCATGTGTGTATGTGAATGAATCATTAATTTCATAGTTAATAACACGTTAAGAATTATATGATTTATATAATAAGTTTGTATTATTGCTTTGAATGTAATAAAAAAAACGGTTATTCACTTATTCGACCATTTATATTTTGGTCCTATACTATTGATTATATTTTATGTATTTGTGACATTTTTTATACGTGAAACATCATAATACATAGAATATCACATTGCCCATAAATAACAGGAATCAATACAGAGGAACTAAATATGTGATATTAAGGCATATAAGTTAAGGGTGCGATATACATTTTGAAATCATGATAAGAGGAACCAAAGTGGTACCAACGCAAGTACCAAAGTGGGCACCGCATCAAAATACATTTACCGATACCCGTACCCATAAGACCGTAACTTAAAATTCAATACAGTACTCGGTACCCAATTTTACTGATTTTCGGTATGGTTATTTTTGGTACTATCTCATCCTTAGTGGCTATCAAACTTATTACTATGGTTTCATCTTTATAAAAAAACCCAGAAGTATATGTTTAGTGAGAATTCTTTTTTATCCAACTTTTATTGTTATTTTTTTTTTGCTAAATGATTCCATTTTATTTTAATTATTCAGTAAATTATTCAGTAATGAATAATTAATCAAGACAGAGGTAAATTAGTGAGTTTTACTCACAGATATAGTTTAATTAATATGGTAAAATGATTATTTATAAAATACTAGAAGATTGAGGCTTGAGGTTATGTTAACTTAAAAAACATGCTTACAATATAGCTACACACTTTCCAAAAGATTTTTCAGTATGTAAGTTTATACATATAAGGTGTTGTTTGATACCCAACAAATTATAATTTGAGAATCATGGTAATCACATAAGTATTTGGCTGACTATGGATTATGGTAGAAAAAAATATTTGCATGATATAATCGTCTTATGTCATTATGTGTCATGTGAATCTCGTCGTTTGATACTTGAACTAGTTGTGTATAACCAACGTTATCATCACTTAATATTTGTTTTTATTGGCAATAACTTGAAATAGTTGTGTTTTTATTGGTAATAAGTTGAACTAGTTGTGTATAACCAACTTTATCATCACTTAATATTTGTTTTTATTGGTAATTTTATGGGGAATTTCATATATAATTCTCTAGACTTCTAAAATTGTATATTGCATATTTCATTTGAAGGCGTTATTTAAAGAAACATGTAATTTACAAATTTAGAGAACAATATATGAAATTAATTGCTTTTTTTTCTCGATCGGTGACTTTCACAATTAAATTATCTCACTGCGCGAACACGCCGCGCCCCGCCACCCCACTCAGGCCAATTATGTTGACATGATCGGGATCCACGCTGGCATCCGAGTTTGGCTTGGCGATCCCGGTAAAACCCAGTTGGCTCACCCCGCCCGAAGGCACAACATATTTTAATACTCTGGTAAAATCCGGTCATAATCAAGATTCGAACCCGGGACATCCAGGTCATCCATCATGTATATGGCCATTGGGGCAAACCTAAACATGTAATTTATTTAATTGTCAAAAAAAACTCTGGTAGATGTTTATTTGAAGGGTTTTTTTTTAATCAAAATACAATAACAAAGAAAAGTAACTTGAAAAATATTGAAATATTTTAATATTAATATATTTATTTCTAATTATTTTCTAGTTGCCGGGATAGTAACTTGTTGCACTTTTGTGGGGTTTGAGAAAGGCCACCGCACGTGACGAAATTAGAAAGTGGTCCCAACTAACCCAAAAATACACGCGTATTTCGTCATCGCTAAACGGGCGGGTCACCGAGATGGGTAACACATGAAAATGGATCTGAAATATTATTAAATAGTTAATTTTCTGGTTCAAACTGGAAGTCTGAAACGGACCGGGTCGATTGATTTGAACTAAAATAAATTTCTTTATTTTGTTTTTGTATAACTAGCATGGTTACCCGCGCGTTGCGGCGGGATATTAGTGTGTGGCTAGAAATATCAAATCTATTATGTTTAATTAGCTGTTACACTTAACCAATGTTTCCATGACAACATAATAATATACGTTTGTAAGAAAAGTTACATTTGAAATTTGGACAACAATTGTTCCATTATTTATATACATATACGTGGCATTGGTAAAGTACTTTTTGCTTGGATATAAAGTGGTGCGCCTTTCCTCATTGGATTATGGATTTTAGCCTCTTTTGTTTGTTTTTGTCCCCACCTTGCAAGAAAAATGTTGTTATGTCATGATTTTATTATTAGCATATGAATGAATATATATGTATTTTTTATGTTTAGAGAAAGTATTGTATTTTACCTGATTCTCTTTTGTTTTGTGCTTTTGTGCATGTGCCACCTGCTTGGTTTTTGATGATTCTTTGGCTGCATTTGTCAACATTTAAATGTTTTGTTTTAGTCATTGTAGTATTGTTGTAAGTTAACAGTTTAGTTACCTTCAGGTGGAGCATCGAGCTCTGATGAAGAGATGGTAAAAATGTGATTTGACAGAAACTTTGATTTGTTTGGATTAGGTTGACCATTGAACTTGAGCTTGAAGATTTTTGTATGACTTTTTGTTGCTTCTAGTTCTTCTGGAGTTGTAAGTGGGTCATTGTATCCTTTTGTTGTTACAAAGTTAGTGCATTGGGTTTGTAACAACGCAGAAACTGCTTCATCAAATAATGTAACGGTTACAGAAGTTGTGGCATCAGCTATGGTTGCGCTAACACAATACCTGTCATTTTGTATATATATAAAATTGTTCAGAGTGTGTGTTGTGTGAATGTATTTGCTACTTACAGGAATTTTGTTTGTGTTTCATTTGGGTGGTTTATGCATGTCCAGTCGTTGCCTTTTTCTGAAAGTCTACTGTTGCATGCAGGACAACCTTTATAAAACCAAGTTTTTTGGTTGTTGAAGTTGGTGATTGAAGCAATGCATGTGAAGTAAATTTCCTGCGATTAAATAGTTATATAAACCACTAATTATAACCAGTAATATATATATATATCCCATGCCCGTACCTGACAGGTAATTATTGACGGGTAATGGGATGAGTATGGGACACGGTTTTATAAACGGGTACGGGTTGGGATTATTAATACCCGGCCAGAACACGGCCTGTTGCCATCCCTATGTGTATATATATATATATATATATAAACATTGCTTGTACTTAAAGTTTTTATATATGTATCTGTTATATACCCATTATTTTAATAGTAAAAACCTTGTATAATGTTTTTCTAGTTGCAACAAAAAAATAAAAATAGTAGTGAGTACTTACACTATTTGCGATTGGGTCATATGATAGGAGTTCCGCTAAAGTTATTGCGTTACGCAGATGTATGGTGTTCTTATTGTACTTTGCGGTGAACCTGGAATTGATAGATTTTGTTATTGCAGGTAAAATATAATTAATTTGGTCAAACATTTGTAGGATGAGATTTACATTGAAGTTAAATTTGCAGTTTCTTGGACTGGAGGGTTTATGTAAAGTTGTGTTGCAGATGTTGATTGCAATTGGTATGTAGTTTTGTATTTGTCAGCTCACATTGATGTGATAGCGATGATTGTCGGGAAAGGTGCATCTTGAAGTGATTGTTTGTCTATAGTGTTGGCGATCTCTTCCCACAATGCAATCTCAACATTTCTCTCACTGTAGGAATAAAATTTGCATATTGTTAGTTAGAAATTGTTCTTTACTTAAGAAATTGTGATTTACAAACCTCATGTCTTCGAGTAGAAATTTTAGCAGTCTCTTGTCTGATTTTGTTTTTTTATCTTGTGTAATGATGTCTAGTCGGCCAATAAAATCTGAAGTTAAATTTTTTGCAAAGTGTTATTTCAGGATATAAATATACATATATATATAATAGATTGTCATGATCTATATGTTTAGATGGGTGAGTAGTAACTGATAGATGGGTAGTATCAAACTTGCGTTCGTCCAGTTTATCATATGGTATAAAGTTAAAGTAGTTTGTAGGGAAATCTGCTTCGTCTATTTGTTCAAACTTAGTGCCACGTCCTAGCTGGATGATGGCTGGGTGTGTTACTATGTTTGCTGTGTTTCTTGCTTTGGTTGTTACATACTGGGAGATACGGTAGCATGAGTGGAGTTTAACTTTTGCTTCACATAGATCTTTGTCGCGTGCATCGTCAATTGCAGTGATTGCATCGCCCTAAATAAAGAAGTTTACAAAATGTCAAAATATGAAAATATAATGCAACAATCTGGAAATAATACGGGATAAAGAAAAATAAAGAAATGTAATCAAGGATCTAGTACTACTTTTTTTTTTGTAATTTAGTAAATAAAAACAGAAAAGGAAATATTAAAGTAGATCTATTATTGCATTAATTTAATGTGTATAAATGTATTTATACTTACTGTTTTGTCAACAAACAAAAAGTTGCATTCGTTCCTAAAGCCAAAGAAATTCCATTTTCTTATGACCCTAACATCTATTGGTTGTGCGTTATCATTTGGTTTGATAGTAGAGATGCTTCTGGACCCCATAATAGAACCTGCAGTCATCACAAAAATATAGTTAAGATTTGTTATATATATTAAATTTAAATTAAATTAAATAAAAACAATTAAGTAATAAATAGTATTTATTTTAATTATACCTTGTTTCAATGAATATTATCAAGGAATGATGAAAATACAATATTGTTTGTTATCATTGGAGGGTTATCTTCATGCGGAAGTATAAGTACTTTTAAGGAGTCAATAGAAGTTGCTCTAGAAAGGGCGACATATAGTTGTCTGTGACTAAAGACTGGTTCAGGTAAGTATACACCTATTTTGTTTAACGATTGACCTTGACTTTTGTTTATAGTCATTGCATAACATACTTTTATTGGAAATTGTCTTCGTTTAAATGCGAAAGGTAGTCCTTTTTGTTTGTGGACAAATGTTATGCGTGGTATGTATACACGATGAGCTGTAGCTGTAGCTGTGCCAGTTATTATTCTAGCCTCTATAACCTTTGTAAAAAGTTTAGTTATTATGAGTCTAGTTCCATTACAAAGACCATCCGCTTGTTTTATATTCCTTAGCAAGATTATTGACGTGTTGACTTTCAAAGTCAATGCATGAGGCGGCAATCCATTGAAGTTTAAACCATTTAAGTATTCAATTGGATAAAGAAGTTCAGTTTCTGTTGGAGAATTTGCGTCAGGAAGAACTGAGTCAAAGCTTGAATAGGTTGTTGCAGGGTGCTCTGACATGTTTAGAATAATGTTGTTGATCTCATCGGCAGTTCTATTTTTCGGGCAAACAATTACTTTATCTGAAAAACTTATCTATAGAAGGATTTTTGAGGGTATTGTCGTCATAAATGTAGGTAATTAGGGTAGATAAATTTTGGGCTTCTGGTGGGAGTAGAAATTGTGAAGGTATAGTAATTTGTTTTGTGTCAGATTCAATATTTTGTATGGGATTGCCTAGTTTGCCATCACCTAAATCTAGCAATCATGATGAAAACCATGCAGTGTCTTGTAATTGTTTTTCAGTTAAATTTGGGCGTTTCAATCGCATATTTTCGGTCAATTTAATTAATTTAAAGTGACTCCAAAGATATGAGCGAGGAAGAGAGGAGTTAATGACTTCGTTTTTTGAAGCTTTTTTTTACTGGGGGTGTTTCTAAAATCACCACCTAGTATGATAGACTTGCCACCGAATGGAATTAAGGGATTGGCAAGTAGATCTCTAAGAGTTTTGTCAAGTGCTTCAAAGCAACGACGGTCACTCATAGGAGCCTCGTCCCAAATTACAATGGCAGTTTCCTTAAGTAATTGACATAGTTGTGTATTCTTTTTGACATCACATATTGATTCGTCACTTATATCTAAAGGAACTTTAAACCTGGAGTGCGCAGTTCTTCCGGCTAGGTAAAGAAGCAATTCCAGATGCTGCGACTGTTAGAACAACTTTGTTTGTTGCTCTTAGAGCATACGTAATGGTTTTCCAAAGGAATGTCTTGCCTGTGCCACCATGACCGTAAACAAAAAGTAGGATTTGTTTATTTTATATGGATGAAGTGACAACCAAATTATAGATGAAAAGTTGTATGTTTAGAGAATTTTTTAGGAGTTCATGTTCTGAAGCTAGTTGTTGTGTGTCGTAGTTTTTTTCTTCCATTAGAAGACGGTTTGCTAATATATTTAGAAGATCAGGTCGCGGCATGGGTAGATCAAATTTAGATAGCGACGAGGGATTGGTATTAGAGTTAAGAATCATTTCAAGTTCGAATAAAATGTATTGTTGTTTGTCTTCATCAGTAATGTTGGAAGGTTTAAAACCTAAGTTGTGTTCCAACATTATGGAAATGTCATCGCCCATTGAACGCCAATTTTGCTGCCACATAGTTAATGGGTTTGATATTTCACAATATAAGAGCATGTGGATGAATAAACAACGAAGTTCTTTTGAGGTTGCCCAACTTGATGTCATCATTTTGCAGTAACCCTAGTTTTTCGCAGGCTGAACGATATGTAGGGAAAATTTCACCGTTTATTGTTCTTATATCAACAAAATTTTGGCAGCCTCTTTGATGTCCAAGCATCATACGTAAGTAAAAAGTCTCGCCGCTTGATGGATGTACATAAATCAACCTCCCTATAGATGGTTTCTTATTATAGCTCCTATTGTAATGTTCAAATTTTGTGGTTTAGGAGATAAAAATACATCGGTCAAAGTTTATATATGGTGTTAAAAGACAGTTTGCATTATCATGGTTATATTTGTGGTGTTATGAATTGAAAAAAATTGCAAAATTAACCATATATTAAATACGAAATTCCTATTGCCATATTGGTTTTCAACAAATTTTATTATGATTGGAAAATTGTTGAAACTAATTCCAATATTATAACCATACTACTAATAGATCAATCGCAAAAGATGTTTCTTAGCAAGAGTATAAGGAAAAAACCTCGCCTTGTATTGGATTTATTAGTCGCTCGTCCTTGCGTCACAGTGAAATAACTAAATGCACACAATAGAGTGATCAAATGTTCTCGGATAGCCTGTGAACCACAATATCTTATTATTTTTCAAACACAACTTTAATCCAAAAAATTGCATCATGTGTTAAGCAAATTTGAACACACTGTCTCAACCCTTTTATTTTAGGGATGCGTTCGGTACCGACTGGTCACGGTACTAAAAATACCAATCACAACCAAAATATTTGGTTTGGTACGGGTACGGTACCGTGATAGTGGCGGTATCGAATGTAAAAATTCGGGTAATACCAGTACCGTACTGTACGATACCGGTACATACCGATCCCGAAACTCAAATTTTTGGTACCGATTTTGTACAAAATATCGGTACCCATTTTGCTTTTATTTTGTATCAGTTTTGTGTATAGATAAAACAAAATTTACTATTATCCTACATCACATCACAAATTCAATATGGATTTCTACATACTGCTCATAAACAACTATATATGTAACAGAGAAAACATGTTGTGTAAGAATTCAATTCAGATTTTACAAATTGGGTATCAAAATACTAAAATAATATCCATAAATTTTAATTTGTTCTTTTTGTATGAAATCATAGTCTCTGTTTCAATTACTAAGCTATAATTCCCCTAATTTCGTTCTTTGTTGAGGGCATATATCCTGGTTATATTAGCGCTTAATTAATTGATTATTGAAAAATTTTGAGTTTTGTTATAATCTGTTTTAAAAAAAACAAAATCCGCATTATAGAATCAACGAAAGTTCATTCCGTGCATGTGGTAGAAATCGTTGGTTCAATAGACACAAATATCAATACGATATAAATTTTGATTAGCATCTCAAATTTCATAATTTTTCGAAGGTTTATGCCCTAAATGTAATCAATATCAAGATGTAATACAAAGGCAAAAAGCATAGCATAAATAAAATATATAAGAAACAACATACCGTTAGAATGTGAGAGTATAGATAATATGAAGAACCACTGGAAATTGAAAAGAAACTAATTAAATTGATGGACAGGGTTTTATAGAGAAGGGGGGAAGAGTTTATGATGATGGCTGTAACCGTCGCTAATAATTTAATTGTTATTAATCTAAAGGTTATAATAATAAGATTGTGTGATGAAATTAAATACTCCATATGATTTTTTATATACATGGCGGAAGGAAGTGGTATAAAAAAGTGATATTGTTTTATATAATATATGTAAAAAAGAGTGGAAAGATGATGGCAACCAATTCTAAATGTAGTAGAGATAATTAGTTTAATGATTGTGAAAGTCGTACTATTCGAATGATAAACTTCTTGTCTTTTTATTTGACGATTTTGAACATTTGTGTAATGGGAGGAGGGGTGTAATATCAGTCTCTAGTCCGCATAACATCATGTCGCAATATCGTAAACGAGCATGAAGAGTGGCACTGTGAGCTAGATAACGGGCAAGAGAACAATAAAAGAGTCGCCGAGCTTGTAGACCAAGGGTTGTGGAGCAGACTTATTTAAAGATTTATAATAAAGCTATAAACTAACTTATAAGTTTATACGAATTAACCTACAATTTAACTCAACAATCTCAACCAATTTAACCAAAACATTTTTGACCCTTAAATCGCCCCCAAATGAAACCAAACCCAAGAATTTCAGCAATCAATGAAGTGGTACAGGTAAACGCAAATATTTTTCATGACACGTGTTCCAAATATAAAAAAGAGACAAGTACGGCATTTTGTATTATAAAAGTTTGGGAGGTTGTGAGAAATTTTCCGAAGTGGCTAACGTCATGTTGATGGGACAATCATCAACGCGAATAAAACATCATCCTTCAATGAATATATTTGCCAAGTTAATTTGGATGCCCATTATTAAATTAGCCTCAACTACACAAATGTTGAGCTTGAAGCTTGAGAGGAGCAACAAAGAGAAACGGACAACAACCTCTAACAAGCCCGGCTACAAACAAAGTTTTAATATTGTATCGGAGAGGATGTAATATTTTAACGAGCTAACATTGGTAAAGCTCGAGATGACAAGATAAAAGCAAAAAAAAGCCGGATACAAAATTGCTTTGGACTAACACTGATCATTTGATACGACGAGATCATAAATAAGCCAAGAGTTAAAACAAGAAATTAAGCACAAATACGACATGTACTAATTTTAGGAAATTGTTTGGGGCGTTTTTTATGTTTTTCTATTATAATTCCAAAACATTAATGTTTTATTATTTTTAAATAAGTATGAGTTTACACTAATACTTTAAAAATAAATGCATGTATAAAAATAATTGATGACAGTGTAATGGTTTAGTGATATTGGAAGAAAAAAACGTGCTACGGAAGCCTCACATAGACGGGAAGGGTTTCATCACTCACACTTACTTTATCATGTCTAGAATTTGGCTAAGCCATGTTTAATACGTGTTAGGTTTTCTTTTTATTCTTATGATCTTATCTTTCTTGTGTCGGACTGCCGGTTTGTGCATTAGTGCCACTAGTTCCAGTTTGTGCATTAGTGCCACTAGTTCTCACTTACATGCACTTTTGTGTCGACTATTGGAAATGGTACGTATGAAAATCAATTTTTGCTTTAGGTTTGATTAATGCTTGCTTTATATATCTTTCTGTATCACATTAAGTGAACCCTACCCGTGTCCACGATAATCTATGTCTTTGTACGTTCATGGCAGTAACCAACTAATCATTCAACCGGATACCGGACCACTCGGGTGGTTAAAATCATTGTTCCTTGTACCTCGTCTTTTTTCGTCTGTAAAGATACATTGATTTCTAGACTCGAA
Organism: Bidens hawaiensis; assembly: GCF_021521415.1. Classification (NCBI taxonomy): domain Eukaryota; kingdom Viridiplantae; phylum Streptophyta; class Magnoliopsida; order Asterales; family Asteraceae; genus Bidens; species Bidens hawaiensis. The sequence continues at coordinate 138,003 of NW_027505911.1, read as the reverse complement.
ATTGAAGATCGATCCACCCAAGTCGAATTATTTTGAATCTGTGTAGTTTCACGATGAAATTGAAGAATTAATGACTTAATGTAAATGTTGTTTTTACTTTTTTTTTTTCCAAAAGCATAAATAAATCATTATAGTTGTTTGAAAAGTGAAAGCAACATGATTTAGAATCAAAATAATCATGTAAAGCTTCTTCGGCTTTTTCTAGGACTGGTTTCGACTTTATGTGATAAATATATGGTTGTATTATTTATATTTGAATTTAAATACATAATATTTACAACACAACGCTCCAACAAAACGATTATTTTTAATCTCCAAACAAAATTAGTCTTTAACCTGGCTAAAATACAGTATAGAAACAACAACCTAGAGGCAATCGTGAACAATGTTCAGGACCACATGAGCCTAAAACAGAGCAAGAACAACAAACCCCACTCAAACTATTCGTTCTCATTAATTGGTAATGTTTTCATTATCAGACCCGTTGTGGGATCATCGGATTGGTCTGACTGATTTTGAAAATTAGAAGACGTCATAAATAATTTAAAACCTGTAAGAATATGTTAGTTTAAATGAAATTAAAATTATTTTCTTTTTATGTTGATTTACAGTCTTAAATAAATTACTAAACTTCGAGTAAATAAGATATAAAAATTGAAGTAGCAAAAAGAGGTTTGAATGAAAACACGAAATTGATTTCTTTGAAATGTAGGCCGACCTCTTGGGCTGGCCGGGAACCAGTTGGTTCAAACAAAGGTATGATTCAAATACATTTACCCGAATGTAATAAGTTCATGTTCCATTCCCCTTACCCCTGATAATTGTGCTATTGGAGCTCATCATTAATATCCGACACATAATTTGGCAAAGTGTTATGAAAAGAGATTAGTTAACCAAAAGTGTCGACACATATGTAGTGTGACATTAATTAACTACAAGAAGTCAAAAAATAAACCAATAAAAAAGGTCAAATAATGAAATGATGGTGATGTTGGCCGCTAAAGAGAGAAACTGGGGGGGGGGGGGGGGGGGGGGGGGGTTGCCTCTAAGGGGACTCTTCACCTCAAATGCTTGGAATTATTAGAGAATCAAGTCGTAAATCAGAAACCCTAATCGTCAAATAAAATATTTGAAATTGTCGATGGACAACAAGCACTATTCATCCCTTATTACTCATCCGTTTTTTTGCTCATGCACGTAAATTCCTGTTTCTAAAAACATGTTATAATCAACCATTGTCTAATAAGCTCTCACCTTGCCTTAAAAATGAAATGACTTCTATATAGTTGGTAGTTCTATTGATCTTCATTTGTTAGTTGACTACAGTGGATGAGTGGATGCCTGGATGGACATTAAAGCAACGTTGAAAAGTCAAAAGTAAGTTACGGAGTAGCGTTTAAAATCGTTGACCGGGTCAACTAAGCCAGCCAGCCAGCCAGTTTGGCCTATAGTAGTATAGTACGTGTCCATAAACTTGGACGCGTCTGCCGCCCACAATATTATTCCTTTATAAACCACCCACCACTTTCCCATTTCTACATTCATTCATTCATTCAAATTTCAGTTTCTTCCAATTATTGTTTTTCATAGCCGAGATGAAATCAGCCGGCGGTGTTGCTGTTCTTCAAACTCAACATCCACATAACTTCACCCATCGCCGGAGAAGACCCCCACCGAATCGAGTACTCAACAACAATAATAACCGATACGCAACACCAGATCCAGAAACGTCGATGAATAATAATAATAATAATAAAGTAAAGGAATTCTTCGCTGGATCTGCGTTTGTTGAATCACCGCCTCCGAGCTCTCTTCCGATACCTACGTTTTTCTTCAAAAGTTTTGTTACAGCTGCACCGCCTGTAACTGTAACTGTAATCGATCCAACCACTGAACTCAGACGAATTCTCGGTTTGAGCTGATCTGATATTATGTTTATGTAGATGATTACACGATTGGTTAGGTTTAACTTTAACGTCTAAGTTTTCTCTAGATCTTGTTGTTCAGACTGTAATCATGGAAAGAAGGAAGAAGCCGGATTCAATTGTTTATTGTAGATTAAAAAATATATATGTACGTGTGTTTAATTGTAAATCAGAAATAATAAGTCTATTTAATGACATATTACTTTTACATGACTTATAATTTATGAAAACTTAGAAAAGAAAAGGCGTTTGGAATTACTTGTTACATGGAATGAGATGACTTGTAATTTATGAAAAGTTAGAAAAGAAAAGGCGTTTGGAATTACTTGTTACATGGAATGAGAAGTTACAAACTTGTAACTTATAACTTGTTATTATTGGTCATGAGGAGGTAAAAATAAGGAATCTCAAACACCTTCATAACTTTTAATTGATTTTAAGCACTAGAGGAGAGAGGGCGACAACCCCTTTCTACATCATCTTACGCAGGCGTCAAACCACAACGCAACCATCAAGGAGGGGCGCCAAGCCATCATCTTCCATGGCTTTAATGAAGTGAGAGGTGAGGTCTATCCCAATCAATCATTATTTCCTTTTTATTTTAAAGAAATTTTAACCTTTTTTTTGGTTAAATGTTGAAAGCCGGGTTGGTTAAAGCATCACTGTCTATTCCACTACGTGAAAGTGACGTGACATTTTAACTTGGTCATTAGTACACATAGTCTTAAAGATTCTTATGAAAATCCAACTTAAATTGCAACGTGATGTTCTTTAGGACATGTTTTAGAAATATTAACACAATTACGATTAGTAAAAAACAAGTCATCCAGAAAATGATCGTATCAAGCAATGCTTTGTTAGTTATTGGTTCTAAATTACTTTTGACTAATGCTTGGTTCATTTTAAAGGTTGCCCTAGTTAGATTCAATATTGAAACCAAACTAAACGGAATCGTAACAATGCTATTTTTTTGTTCATGTTATAATTTAGAATAAATTTGATGTGATGTTTCATGAACTTTAATTTAGTTTTTCTATGCACTCAAATAATGTGTAATGTTTGATATCTAAACTACATTTATATAATTATAAAAGTGGGAGGATGGTGCTTCCTGATGTTGTTCTTATTGCTTTTTTTGTTGTACGCCTTTGATTGAGTTTTGTTGTGATACACGTGTCTTTACCCCTTCACTTCATCTCTCTCTGCATATTCTGCTACCACCACTTATGTGCCTCATTCACCACAACCGCTTCGCCTTCGTTCCTCCTCCGCCACCATCTTGATCACAACTTTTGTTTCCACAGATCTGATTCAACAAGGCAGCCGGGTAGTCACTGGCTACTGTTGTTGGGTTCAATTTCGGAACCCTATTGAAGAGGTAGGTCCAGCAGAGCCCAGTTGGACCCACAGGACTCACCTTGAAGAGAGACGTCTGCGCAGAAACCAACTGGATCCGCATGACCCACCATGCTCAGAGACGTGACGTCCTTACGCGCAGTACGCAAGCTGTTCCCGCAGGAAATGCCTCCCAATGGTGAAGTACTCCGCCTGTTCCCGCAGCTGCGGATACAAGCCATCAGGGAAGGCCACCCGCGCAGCAAGGCTACACGCACAAGGCACTTAGCTCTCAATAATTCAGTAGTCACCTGAAGGAATGAGCAAAGCCGGGAACAATCCCGCACAAAGGCGGGAGGGGAATACTCCCGCCCAAATGAGCCAGTCCGTACGATACTGGAAGATCTTTTGTACTGTACCTGACGAGGTATGGGCAAAAGATCTGACCAGAGATACGACAGCCCATTGACAACAGTATGGCGAGCAGCATGCTCTTGTACTGTATGTCACTATTAGCCGCTACCTACTCACCAACTCCTGTCATACCACGTGCATAGCCTGCAGTTGGTGGAAAAGGAATAGTACACAGCAGGCCTGGTCACTGTCAGCCGCTGCCTACCCACCAACTACCAGCATGGCACGTGCGTAGGCCACAGTTGGTAGAACAGGAATACTATTCAACCGGCTATACCCTCTTGGAAACCTACCTTCGGCTATAAATACCCAAATGGTATGATCATCTCATCTTATCTTGTATCTTACATCTTATACCTGATATATGTTCTAGCAATCTCTTAATATACACTTATATTCAAGAGCAATCTAGTCTGATTCTCACGCCGGAGGGTGGTCACAAGGAGGTACCCCCCCCTTCTCAGTGACGAGCTCACGGTGTCTGTTTTGCAGGTTATCAGAAGAACCATCTTTGCCGGGTCTAACCCCTCATCTATTTAACCCCCAGATTATCCGTAATCTGCCCGGGGTCAATTAGTGTTTCTTCATTGACGCCATCCGTGCATAAAAGCTAGAACTTCATTTCTTTTCAATTTTTTCAAACTTCTGGAAAGATGGTTAAAGAAACTCCGGTAACCACAACCCCAGCTACTGAGGGGAATACCGGCGACTACACAGTTTTTACGAACACTACCCCGGTTACCCAAGCCGGGGCAAGTGCAGTAAATTTTACGAACACTACCCCAGTTACCCAAGCTGGGGCAAGTGCAGTAAATAATCGCTCACTGGGATTCACCGATACCCAGTTAGAGAGACAACGAACGAGGCTCCCCCGCCAAACACTCGATGAAGTTAAAGCGTGGGCGGAAGCACGTCAAAAAGAATTCCAAGCTGAGTTGGATGAACGCTTACGTTCACTCCAACAGCCTGAGGAATTCGGAGAGTACTGGGACAATGATTCGGAGGAATCCGATAGTGACGCAAACCCTCGTCATAGGGCGAAAGGGAAGCGTAAGGAAACGGACTCCCAACCGAGAAGGCGTTTTGGAGAAACCTTCAAACCAAAAAACGCAGGTGGAAACCCACGTGACTTCTCCAAAACATTTACACCAACGTCTGCAAAGGCGGGAACGTCCAAATTTGCAAGGGACATTGCGGAAGCAATCGTCCCGAAAAGTGCCAAACAGATCTCCAACATCGGCACTTACGATGGTATATCTGATCCAGACGATCATTTGAACAGGTTCATAGCGGGGGCAACCGTCAGTAGTTGGACGGAACCTACGTGGTGTTACATGTTCCAAATGACGCTTGTTAGGGCAGCTAGAGCGTGGTTCGATCGTCTACCAGTCCACCACATCTACGATTGGGAAGACTTCCAGCAAAAATTTAGCCAACACTTCAGCCAACAAAGAAAGTATACCAAAGAGCAATGGACAATCCTCAAATGCATTCGAGAGGAAGATGAATCTTTTCCAGACTTCATCACTCGCTTCAACTCAAAGAAGCTAAGTCTGGGTAATATTAGCGAAGATCTTGTTCGCGCTGCTTTCATCCAGGGCGCGAACGACCCAGAGCTCATCCGCACCTTAACGGGTAAAGATGGCATGCCATCCACATGGGATGCCATCATGACAGCAGCTAAACGCTTTGCGGAAACGGAGAAGCAACTGGGTAGAGATCTCCTCCAGAGCACAAACCTCTACACCCAGAAAACAAGAGAAGACAACGTCCTTACCGCCCGACTAAACAAAAAGCGGAAGCTAGGCATTTGGTAGTCAAGGGTAAACTTTGACACCTCATCCGGCTTGCAACATCGGTTAGGCGGAAGGGATAACGTACAGTCGACCCAGAACTCCAGATGGACGCCACTCACCAAAAGCGTCACCGAGATATTCGCCACTGAGGAGCTCCCATGGCCAAAGGCTCCAATAATCCGACATCGTCACAATGCTGATCGGAGCAAATACTGTGACTTTCACAGGACAAAAGGCCACAACACTGAAGAATGCACAGACGTAAAGGACATCGTCGAAGCATTTGTCAGAGATGGGACGCTCGCACACCTCGTGGCGTAACGAACGATGAGCAGGCTGATGCGTGTAGAACCCCAGCTGGAGAAAACACGAATAAAATTGCAGGTTCAATACCGGAGACTACATACTGCGTAAACAACGAGATCCCGAACCAGGTGCATATCGGCTCGATGGCACTCCCATCCCAACAACATGGAAGGGAGCTCAATTACACAGTTTGCATGTAGATCAATTCCAAATTTGTAAAGAAAAGGCCCAGAGCCACTTCTAATGGAAATGATTCTCCTTAGAACATCGACGCTGATGATTTTACATTTATACTTATGAACTTTCCACACGGATATGCCGGTCTTCACCGCATACATAAGTGTGAAAGAAGTCGTTGCGTGGGGAAGGCGGCAAAACCCGCATAAACCCAAAAAACGGCAAACCTTCACGCAGGTCAGTTAAAGGTAAAGTTCAGTCATCCCACTAAATGAAAGTGCCGGTCTATCCGCACGAATCATGATAGAGGAAACTGAACACTAACCTATTAACAACCGCGCGTCGAACGGTTAATTTATTTAACACTGATGCCGGTACTCACCGCATAATTACGTGGAAAGTCGTTGCGTGGGGAAGGCGGCAAAACCCGCATAAACCCAAAAAACGGCAAACCTTCACGCAGGTCAGTTAAAGGTAAAGTTCAGTCATCCCACTAAATGAAAGTGCCGGTCTATCCGCACGAATCATGATAGAGGAAACTGAACACTAACCTATTAACAACCGCGCGTCGAACGGTTAATTTATTTAACACTGATGCCGGTACTCACCGCATAATTACGTGGAAAGTCGTTGCGTGGGGAAGGCGGCAAAACCCGCATAAACCCAAAAAACGGCAAACCTTCACGCAGGTCAGTCATAGGTAAACTTTGGTCATCCCACTAAATGAAAGTGCCGGTCCTAACCGCACAAATCATGAGAGGAAACCGAACCTATTGACAACCGCGCGTCGAACGGTTAACTTATTCAAAATACTTTAGAAAATTTCTAACAGAAGGATGAGGAAAACCTCCACGCAGGTCAGATATAGGTAAAGTTTAGCCATCCTACTAAGTGCAAGTGACGATCTTACCCGCACAATCACGAACGAGGAAGCAAAACTTCAACCTATTATCTACCACGTTCAAAGGTTAACTTATTCTAAACACTTAGAAAATTTCAAAGGAAAAGATGAGGAAAACTTCCACGCAGGTCAGATATAGGTAAAGTTTAGCCATCCTACTAAGTGCAAGTGACGGTCTTATCCGCACAATCATGAAAAAGGACGCAAAACTTTAACTTATTATCTACCACGTTGAAAAGTTAAATTATCTAAGTACTAAAGAAATTGCTAAGTTAAATCAGAATATACGTGAAATAAACAAGGCAAGGGATTGGCAAATAATCTTTATTCCATCAAAATTCAAATATTACAAAGATTGCTGGGTACATACCCGCATACAAAAGAAGCTATACAAAAATAAAAATCTACTCTAATGGTGGAAAGGGATCTTCAGGATCAAGCTTCAGGACCACTTCCACTTGGACCCGCAACATCAGTAGAGTGTGGCGGTTCAAGGAAAGCTTTAAGGATAGCTAGCCCATCATCAGCAGCGGCAACTTCGTTTACCTTCTCCACCACCGGATGCGGGAATGCGGCATACTGATTCACTGCTTGGTCATATACAGCTTCAGTATCCACATCAAATAAAGGGAAGTTGGAAGGCGGGATGCCTTTCTCAACGAACCCTAGACCAAGCAGGAAGCCGGCCTTTTCCCCATCCTCATGAGAAGCGTTGAGGGCTGCGCTCATAGCATCGTCATAAGACGTATCCGTGAAGACCCGATGCACAACCTACAAAAAGAAAAAATACAAGTGTCAGAACCTTTTCTATGTGCAAAGAAAAGTGTAAAGATATGAAATTACGCATACCTGAGACAACGCTTCTCGAAGAAGCCATTCCTTGGTAACCAGAGCTTCCTGGAGGGCAGCTTGAGCTTGGTTACGGGCTCGTTCGGCTTCACTTTTGTTGAGGTTGGCAAGCAACACTTCTTTAGCCGCAGCCTCTTCAACGCCCTTTAGCTTCCGCTCAGTATGGTCAAGCACCCCCCTCTGGTCCAAGATCTCTTGGAGCTTCTTGGCGTCTTCCATCGCCAAGGCATCATGAGCCTGTTGGAGCGCCTCTAGTTTGGCTTTAAGTTCCTCATTCTCGAGACGTAGAGGCTCAGCAACAGCTTCAGCCTTGGTGGCCCTCTCGGTTGCGTTCCGTGCAGTTTCCTTAGCCAGCCGAAGCTGTTCGTTAACAGCTTGGGCAGCCTTGGAACGGGCCTCGAGCCGGGCCTGAACTTCAACCTCGAGGGCCTTGAAGGCCTTCTCCTTTTCCGCAGCCACTGCGGCAAGCCTCTTGTTCTCCTCCCGGACAGCCCGCACCTGAGCTACTTCTTGGATGCGAGTTGCTTTTAACTTGTCGTTTTCACGACAAAGCAGCTCGACGCGCGGCTGCATCCGGGCCAGGAGAATCCGCAGCTCATTGGTTAGCCTACCCTCCTGGTAGCTAGCCATTGCTTCCCCCAACGCACCACTGGGAGCTGCGTGACGAGCCCACTCCACGCACTCCACAGGCGTGCGAAGGGTTGTTCCTCGGCGGATGTTCCAGCGTGGAACATACACTTCATTGGAATCCGACACTGCAAAAAACAAAAAGCAGTTAGGAAAAGATGATATATAAAACAAAAAAAAAAGGCCAAAAGAACCCTACGCACCTGTAGGGTCGACAACAGGCCGATAGCCGCCAAACCCATCACCTGAACCCAAGGAAAATCCATCCAAGAGGTCAGGCAGATGGGAAGGGGGCAGAGGTTGGCGAGAAGCCCCAAGCATACCTGAAGGATCGGCCGTAGCTGCCGACGTCGGAGGAGGCATAGACGCCGCCGCGGTAGAAACCAACGGAGGTGAACTCACCGGAGGTGAACTCACAACCGTGGTCGCCGCTGCGGAGGTACCCGCAGAAATAGTCACCGCCGGCTCAGTGAAAGATTCAGTAAATATGGCACTGACAGCCGGCGGAGATGTCATCGCAGTTGGAACAGTTGGCTCAACTGGGTGAGCAACTGAACCAACAACTGAAGCAGGCGCAGCCGCCTGGGTCATCACCTCAGGTAGGTTGACCAAACCTACCGTCATGGGTCCGGAGGTGCTCCTCCCCGCTCCACCCTGGAATGCGGTAGCATCCACGCCTGCACAAAAAGATATAAGTATATTGGCGGAAAGCTATGAAGTTAAAAGTAAAGGAAGTTTGTACTTACGGGTTTTCTTGAGCCTAAAAGTGCGAACAGGCGGGGACGAACCCGATGGAGCCGGCCTCTTTACGCCGCTCACCGTCGTCATCCTGGGCTCCCCGGAGGTGACAGTCGTCGCAGCCTCCGGAGCAGTGGTCTTATCACCACCAGGGTTCCCCGCCACCTCCTCGCTCTCGGTCTCTGAATCAGACCGAGGCACCGGATCGGCAGTGGAGGCCACCTTCGCCTTCCCCTTCCCGCCGGCAGCCTTCTTTTTCCGCACCAACGGAGGACCATCTGCGGATTCCTCATCAGAAGATGACAAAATTAGAGGAATTCCAGCAGAGGTTTCAGCATTGAGAGGTCGAGGGTTGAATAACGCCTTACCTGGCCGCGTGGCGCTCAGAATAGGGTGGCCTGGCGGGTAGACCTCCACAAACCGATCCCTCGTTTGCTCCAAGATGGGCAACTCGTTCTCATCGAGAGCACGAGTACCCATCCGAGCGGGACCATCACTCTCCCGCGGCTGCAGGAGAGACTGCAAATCGTTTCCCTCTGAAAATAAACAGGAAAGAAGTTAGAAGAGATTCTAAATCAACAAAAAGAAATGAAGCATACCGTAAGGGACAGAGTTCAAACCGTATTCAAGGACGATCGGGATCTTTTGCGCCTCCGCATCCTTCCACACCCGGCTCATCCCGAGCATCACCATCCCGGACTCCGCAAAGCGGTAAACCGGAGATTGGACTCGGGAAATCTTTGAGAACCATTCCGCCTCCTGGTAGTTGGAGGCGTGAAGGCTGGGGAGTGCTTGCCCATTCTTGAACTTCATGGCAAGGGGGATGGCGCGAGCGGAGATATAAAAGAACTCCCGCTTCCATGAACGAAGACTGCGCTCGGTTGCGCAAATCTTCAAACCCTTGATCCGGGTTATCAGAGTATACCACCCCTGGATGCACCTCCAAGAGTAGAAGGTCATCAGGCGGTCGACGAAGGGCTCAACGCCCAGAATCCGGCACACCACTCGAAGTGGCGAATCTTCGCGATCGCCATCGGGTGTACCTCGGTCAGGTGTACACCGTGCCTCTCCAGAACACGGTACACAAACTTCGTCAAGGGGAACCTAAGATTCCCATAGACAAAGAATGCGGCATATACCCCGATCTTGCCTCTGGGGGCATCATACACCGTCTGGTGAGGTTCAGGAAACTCAGGCTCGAAAGACTCGAGCATGAACTTCCTGACAATGTACTGATATAGATCGACAGGCAGAGCACACTGGCACTCGCCAGCAGTACTCTTGTCATCCTTGTCGGACGTGGATGACGGGTTCTCGGCGTACACCCCAGCCTCCTCGGCTGTAGCCTCAAGATCGTGAGCAGAAGACATCTTGCAGGTATGAAAGTAGAGAGCGATTTCAAGAGAATGCTCGACTGAAAAGGTGAGTATTCGCCGGAAATCGTTTTGAAGATGAAGAGAAAAGTGAGTGTGGATTACAAAGGACCCTCTCCCCCTTTATATACTAATCGCAATCAATGCGATGAATTTAATGCGGAAGAGAGAGAAATCGCAGGTGCAATGAAACTATGACGCGTGCCATTAATTTCGCGGTCACGCGCCCGAAAAATCGCGCCCACGCGCCTGAAAAAGCGTCTGGAATGACCATGTACTGTCACGTCACCATAACTTCCTGCACGTCCTGAAACAGTCAGAAGAAACCGTCGGACGACGTTTCAACAGTTTGGACTGTTCTTATCCTTTCAACAACTCTTCGAATTTCAAAATTTCAAAAAGATTCAAAAGTAAGCGAGAAAATACCCCTTACCTTGGCAACCAAGTAACTGTAAGACAGGTGCGGGTACAGTGTTAAGGCAAAAACCCTTCACATACTTAGCACCCGCAGGGAATTGACGCCAGGAATACCTTAGAAGTAAAGTAACCGTAAGACGAGTGCGGGTACAGTGTCAAGGCAAAACCCTTCACATACCTAGCGCTCCGCAGGGAATTGAAACCAAGAAGGATCTTCTGGGCAATGCTTGCAGAAACGGGAATAACGTCCCCGCATAGCGGGAACGTCGAGAACTACATTGTTTGAAGCTTCAAGATGGAATTGGTGGTTTTAACATAATTGATCACTATGTTCAAAACTACCAAAACCTCATGGAGAATCCACACAAGTGACTCAACGCTCCTGACTTGCGAGGAGGTTACAGACCTACCCGCATCATACCCAAAGATCAAGCAGGAAAGTCGGGAATTTCTGCAAGTGACATAAGGACTTCCGCGGGAAGAATCCCCATGGAAAACCTTAAAACTAAACCCTTTTCAAAAACCCTTTGCTTAAGTCCAAAAGTTCACCTCACTTATTAAACACTCATGAGAAGAACATTGGACTGGGGGGACTTGAAGAGGTAGGTCTCAGCAGAGCCCATTTGGACACACAGGACTCACCTTGAAGAGAGACGTCTGCGCAGAAACCAACTGGATCCGCAGGACCCACCATGCTCAGAGACGTGACGTCCTTACGCGCAGTACGCAAGCTGTTCCCGCAGGAAATGCCTCCCAATGGTGAAGTACTCCGCCTGTTCCCGCAGCTGCGGATACAAGCCATCAGGGAAGGCCACCCGCGCAGCAAGGCTACACGCACAAGGCACTTAGCTCTCAATAATTCAGTAGTCACCTGAAGGAATGAGCAAAGCCGGGAACAATCCCGCACAAAGGCGGGAGGGGGAATACTCCCGCCCAAATGAGCCAGTCCGTACGATACTGGAAGATCTTTTGTACTGTACCTGACGAGGTATGGGCAAAAGATCTGACCAGAGATACGACAGCCCATTGACAACAGTATGGCGAGCAGCATGCTCTTGTACTGTATGTCACTATTAGCCGCTACCTACTCACCAACTCCTGTCATACCACGTGCATAGCCTGCAGTTGGTGGAAAAGGAATAGTACACAGCAGGCCTGGTCACTGTCAGCCGCTGCCTACCCACCAACTACCAGCATGGCACGTGCGTAGGCCACAGTTGGTAGAACAGGAATACTATTCAACCGGCTATACCCTCTTGGAAACCTACCTTCGGCTATAAATACCCCAAATGGTATGATCATCTCATTTTATCTTGTATCTTACATCTTATACCTGATATCTGTTCTAGCAATCTCTTAATATACACTTATATTCAAGAGCAATCTAGTCTGATTCTCACGCCGGAGGGTGGTCACAAGGAGGTACCCCCCCCCTTCTCAGTGACGAGCTCACGGTGTCTGTTTTGCAGGTTATCAGAAGAACCATCTTTGCCGGGTCTAACCCCTCGTGGGAAACATCTATTTAACCCCCAGATTATCCGTAATCTGCCCGGGGTCAATTAGTGTTTCTTCACCTATGTAGTCATGATGTTGCTTTTACACCACCCCTTGCCAACGTACAAACCAGACATCCGTTCGCACTCAAGATTCTTGAAAAAATCCGGATCAAGAACCTTAATTTCTCCCATAAGGTATGTTGTTTTTCAATTATTTTCATATGGGTCTGTATTTATTTATTTTCTTAGATCAGGTTTTAGCTTTTTTGATTAAAAAGTTTGTGTCCTGGGCGGTGTTGTGGTGTGGGAAATTGTTGTCCCAATTAGCTTTTTGACATTGCTAATTTTGACTTTTATGGGCAGGGTATTTCTACAATAGTAAAGCTTGGGTTGTCTACAACCACCAATATTTGCAACCACCATATTACATATTATGCATACATATAAGAATTATAGGTTTGTTTTTTTATAGAAATTTGGAGAGACATAAGTTTAATAACTCTGTTTGCTTATAAAACATATATTTTTTGGTTGCTGTTTGCTTTGGGTCTCATCAACCATGGTATGGGACATGAATAGAGAGCAGATTTTCTATTTTATTACTCTATCATTAGATTGCAGTAATTCAACATTGGTTTAAGGTAAGAGGTTTTATTTATGTGCTTTGGTTTCAAATGAGGCCCCTATCCTCTTCACCCGACTATATTCTTGTATTGATTTTCTGATTAGGTTAGAGAGGCGTTATCAAACTATATGTGTTCAAATTTATTATACTTATTTTGTGATTGATTTGTTTATTGGAAATTCACATAATATAATCGTTTCCTTACTACGTTTCAAAGAATTTACAAGCTTTAGCGTGAAGTTATGGTGCTGAGTTTGATTGTGAAAATGTTATTGTTTTGTATCACTTTAATCAGTTGTATGGATAGGAACGTGCAAATGAGTCTGCGGGTAATGCCATTACATAGACCTGTGAACTGACCCTTATGTCTATATTTAATCCGGAAGTTAGTCAGGTTTGACGACTCTTTAAACGGATTTGAAAACATGGAAGGCTAAATAGACTTTGTTTTTTCTTTAATGCTGATGTACATAAACTAATTGCAACATGAATTTGTATATTTTTTATGATAGTACTCTTAATCTAATAATCTGCAAACATGCATTAGCTTATTACATCACATATATATGATTATCAAACTTTACATGCAATCTTAGCTTTAAACCGATAAACTTCATTGTGTGATGATCACACATTTTTTTTATTAATATGATGTACATAAACTAATTGCAACATGAATTTGTATAATTTTTACGATAGAACTCTTAATCTAATAATCTGCAAACATGCATTAGTTTATTACATCACATATATATGATTATCAAACTTTACATGCAATCTTAGCTTTAAACCGATAAACTTCATTGTGTGATGATCACGCATTTTTTTTATTAATATGATGATGCAACTGATTATAGGTTAATTGATTTGTCATTTGACTTTTGCAAGTCAAAGTTTAAGGTATGTCTTTTATAAATACATTTTTATGGGCTGCAACTATACTTTTTAAGTTCTAAGTTATATTTGGTGATATACATGCAGGTGTGAAGAGGCTGTGACGAGTTAACCTGCGACTCTCTCTTGGCGTGGCATAATTCAAGGATGGCAGGTGCAAGTTTCTACACTTGCAACTACTACTACTACAACCATGGTGGTCCAATAGGCAGACCTGATATGGGGTAACAACTCAATAATACCGACTTCGTATATGGATAAAACTTTTACTTTCGTGTGGGAGTTTGATGTCGATACACATAAGAGGTTGTGATGAGTTAAATATTAAATAACAAGTTTTATCTTACAAACACTTTCTAAAGTGCAAACTCACATGCAACTTTGGATCAACTTTTGTTAATCCAGGTAAACCTTGATTTAATTTTACAAAAAGATGTGTTTAATCAAAATTTAATTTCAAGATAAAGTTGTGTCAATGACATGGGAATGCATTTTAGTATTTTGAATTTTCAATCTATATTTGAACCTTGATTCTTAGCAGATTGATCATTAGTGATTCTGAGAAGGTTATTGCTTCACATAACTCTAAAGCAACAATGCATTATATTGGAACGCTAGCATGAAAACTAAGTCAACTGAAGACGAACGCTTGAAGAAATGTTGCAGGTGTTGTTGCTGAACTGGTTGATGGTTGATAGATGATAATGTTGAATCAAAGAACTTGGAAGTAGAAAATAATATTCATTGCTGGTAAAGATGTTGTTAGAATCACTAATGGTGTACAAACAATTGCAATACAAGCACTATAATAAATGTTGTTGGTTATAATCGTGTTGTTTTCTGTACCGTTTATAATTTGTACTAACAATTCCAGTTTTATGACGCCCCATAGCGCTAAGTAATACATGTGTGTTTACTTTGTAACTCTAGTCACATTTTGATTTGTTTTAAAGTTTGGCTATTTATTTCTTTGTTGCATTTACGTTTTGAGTGACGTTAGCATTTTTAGATGTTTGTGAGTTCTTTGCGAGTTTGTTTACGTGTTCGCATTCAAATCGATTCCCCCCCACCCCCCCCCCCCCCCGCAACGCGGGGGGTTAAAATACTAGTTTGTAAAATCAAGAGAGGGGGTAAAAGGGTGATAAATAAACCTAAATCTTGGAAGAATAGTTCAAACTTCAAAGTCCACCCAAGTTTTAAACTTTAAACTTAAAAAGCATTATAAGTCATTTTCTGATTTTGTAAAGTATGTCACGGTGTTAAAAGTCTTGATTATGAGCAAGTCAATCGGGCATTGGAATGGAGAAGAACACGGATCATGCTTTTAGACATCGTTCAACATTCTTATAAAAAAAACCCTTGGGAGAAGATTTAAGTGCAAAAAGAGTTGAGAGATAACTACATTAAGAACTACAAGATGCATGTTGTAACATACAACGTTTAATTTATGATGCATTATAAACAATGATCTTGTGGGGGGAAGTATGAATGTCGTAGTGTTTCTTACGAAGAGCAGAAGAAAATAATGAACGGAAATAATCTCCAGAGAAAAAGTTATTATTGATTCACTAAACAATTACATAATGTGTTTTTTTAGGACACGTCTAGATAAGACAAGTAGAGTCAAGTTTGAACTAAAATATTGGGTGAGGGGCGGGCGGGCAGGCCACGGACCTTGTTTAATATGGGTGGGTTTGAGTTCGAAGTGATCGGCATTTAACTCCCACAAAGTGAGCACAGTGGATATTAGGGGTTTGTTTGTCGTATAATACTTTTTAATGAAATTTATTTTTTTAATAAATTTATGGGTTTGTCAATTATAGATTTACATGTTTTTTAGATTGTAAAGGAAAAACAATGGTTTCTACACCTATAAATTAACATAAATGAACGTTAGACCATCACCACTGCTGGGCCAGGAATTCTCTGAACCGTCTGCAACACATGTAATATATACATATATAACATATTAATATATATGTTGTTTTACTTCAAGCATAATTTTAGTTAACTAAGTTTTCTTTAACAAGGTAATATACTTGAAGAGGTAGGTCCCAGCAGAGCCCAGTTGGACCCGCAAGACTCACCTCAAAGAGAGACGTCTGCGCAGTTGAACCCGCAAGACTCACCTTTAAGAGGGACGTCTGCGCAAAGGCTAAACTCGCAAGACTCACCTTAGAGACGTCTGCGCAGAAACCAACTGGATCCGCAGGACCCACCATGCTCAGAGACGTGACGTCCTTACGCGCAGTACGCAAGCTGTTCCCGCAGGAAAAGCCTCCCAATGGTCGACGTACTCCGCCTGTTCCCGCAGCAACGGATACTAGCCATCAGGGAAGGCTACCCGCGCAGCAAGGCTACACGCACAAGGCACTAAACTCTTAAATAATTCAGTAATGTCACCTGAAGAAGGAGTGAGCAAGCCGGGAATACTCCCGCCCAAAGCCGGGAAAACTCCCGCCCAAATGAGCCAGTCCGTACGCTACTGGAGGATCTTTTGTACTGTACCTGACGAGGTATGGACAAAAGATCTGACCAAAGCTGCGACAGCTCACTGACAACAGTACAACGAGCAGCACGCTCTAGTACTGTATGTCACTATCAGCCGCTGCCTACTCACCAACCTGTCGGAGCACGTGCATAGCATGCAGTTGGTGGAAAAGGAATAGTACACAGCTGGCCTGGTCACTATCAGCCGCTGCCTACCCACCAACCACCAGCATGGCACGTGCGTAGCCCACAGTTGGCAGAACAGGAATACTATTCAGCCGGCTGTACCTGCTTGGAAACCTACCTTCGGCTATAAATACTCCTCCAACACCTTGGAACGGTATCTTATTATCTTATCACATCTTATATCTTCATATATTATCTGATATCTGCTCTAGTCATTCTCTTAATATACACTTATATTCAAGAGCAATCTAGTCTGATTCTCACGCCGGAGGGTGGTCACAAGGAGGTACCCCCCCCCCCTTCTCAGTGACGAGCTCACGGTGTCTGTTTTGCAGGTCATCTGAAGAACCATCTTTGCCGGACCTAACCCTCGTTGGAAACATCTATTTAACCCCCAGATTATCCGTAATCTGCCCGGGGTCACTTAGTGTTTCTTCATTGGCGCCATCCGTGGGACAAAAGCTAGAACTAATTCTTTTTCAGTTTTTTCAAAACTTCTGGAAAGATGGTTAACGTACTCCGGTCCCAAGGCCAGGGAGTAACCAAGAAACCCCGGTAACCACAACCCCAGCTACTGGGGGGAACACCGGCGAGTACACACATTTTACGAACATTACCCCGGTCACTCGAGCCGGGGCAAGTGCAGTAAATTTTACGAACACTACCCCGGTCACTCGAGCCGGGGCAAGTGCAGTAAACAATCTTTCACTGGGATTCACCGATGCCCAGTTAGAGAGACAACAGACGAGGCTCCCCCGCCAAACACTCGATCAAGTTAAAGCGTGGGCCAAAGCACGTCAGAGGGAATTCCAAGCTGAGTTGGATGAACGCTTGCGTTCACTCCAACAGGCTGAAGAATTCGGAAGCAGTCGACAACAGCTCAACATGAGCAGTGAGTACGAGTACTCGGACGATGATCGGGAGGAATCCGACACCGACGCAAACCCTCGCCATAGGGCGAAAGGGAAGCGTAAAGAAACGGACTTCCAACCGAGAAGGAATTTTGGAGAAACCTTCAAACCAAAAAACGCGGGTGGAAACCCACGTGACTTCTCTAATACCTTCTGACCAACCACTGCAAATGCGGGAACGTCCAAGTTTGCAAGGGACATTGCGGAAACAATCGCCCCAAGAAGTGCCAAACAGATGTCCAACATCGGCACTTATGATGGTATATCCGACCCAGACGATCATTTGAACAGATTCATAGCGGGGGCAACCGTCAGCAACTGGACGGAACCCACGTGGTGTTATATGTTCCAGATGACGCTGGTTGGAGCAGCCAGAGCGTGGTTTGACCGTCTACCGGTCCACCACATCTACGATTGGGCAGACTTCCAACAGAAGTTCAGCCAACACTTCAGTCAACAAAGAAAGTACACTGAAGAGCAATGGACGATCCTCAACTGCATCCGAGAGGAAGATGAATCTTTGCTAGACTTCATCACTCGCTTCAACTCGAAGAAGCTGAGTCTGGGCGCTATTAGCGAAGATCTTGTTCGCGCTGCTTTCATCCAGGGCGCGAAAGATCCAGAGCTCATCCGCACCTTAACGGGTAAAGACGGCATACCATCCACATGGGATGCCATCATGACAGCAGCTAAACGCTTGGCGGAAACGGAAAGGCAACTGGGTAGAGATCTTCCCCAAAGCACAAACCTCTACACCCAGAAAACAAGAAAAGACAACGTCCTCACCGCCCGACTAAACAAAAAGAGGAAGCTAGGCATTTGGCAGTCAAGGGTAAACTTTGACACCTCATCCGGCTCGCACCCTCGGTTAGGCGGAAGGGATAGCATGCGGTTGTCGAACCGGAACTCCAGATGGACGCCACTCACCAAAAGTGTCACCGAGATATTCACCACCAAGAGGCTCCCATGGCCAAAGGCTCCAATAATCCGAGAGCGTCACAACGCTGATCAGAGCAAATTCTGTGACTTCCACAGAACAAGAGGCCACACCACCGAAGAATGCTTAGACTTGAAGGACATCGTTAAAGCATTTGTCAGAGATGGGACGCTCGCACACCTCGTGGCGTGATGAATGCTAAGCAGAATAATGCGTGTAGAACCCCAGTTGGGGAAAACACGGATGAAACTGCAGCTTCAATATTGGAGACTACATACTGCGTAAACAACGAGATTCCGAACCAAGTGCATATCGGCTCGATGACACTCCCATCCCAAGAACATGGAAGGAAGCTCAATTACACAGGCTGCATGTAGATCAATTCCAAACTTGTAAAGAAAAGGCCCAGAGCCACTTCTAATGGAAATGATTCTCCTTATCACATTGACGCTGATGATCTTACATTTATACTTACGAACTTTCCACACTGATATGCCGGTATTCACCGCATAAATAAGTGGGGAAGTAAGTCGTTGCGTGAGTGATCTTTTCATCCAACTAGAAATATCATAAGAGAAGAAAGAGAGCTTTAGAAGCATCTTTTCTTTATGCCCAACAACTCCCATGCCTTTCTTGGTCGGACCAAGCCAACTATTTCCGACAAGTCTTTCCTCATTTTTAGAGCAAGAAGCGGAACTACAAGAAAGCTTTCTTTATCTTTATGGATAACCAATTCATTTTCAAATATAGTTGGGAGACTTTACCCAAGAAATGGGTAAAAAAAATGGAAAGATCGGAACATGGGAATAGCTCTGATACCAATACGGACTGCCCATTTCAAATGTTATGCTTTCTTCAATTGCATACCTATACAAGGGTTCAAGTTTCGATCGATATTTGCGGAGTTGATCATCCCTCTCGAAAACGAAGATTTGAAGTGGTCTATAATTTACTGAGTACTCGGTATAACTCACGCATTCGTGTACAAACCAGTGCAGACGAAGTAACACGAATATCCCCGGTAGTCAGTCCATTTCCATCAGCCGGCCGGTGGGAGCGAGAAGTTTGGGATATGTTTCGTGTTTCTTCCATCAATCATCCAGATCTACACCGTATATCAACAGATTATGGTTTCGAGGGTCATCCATTACGAAAAGACCTTCCTCTGAGTGGATATGTGGAAGTACGCTATGATGATCCAGAGAAACGTGTGGTTTCTGAACCCATTGAGATGACCCAAGAATTTCGCTATTTCGATTCTGCTAGTCCTTGGGAACAGCGTAGCGACGGATAATTCAGAATCAGAATAGGTCCAGGGAACAAATCAAAAGGAAATGTTATTTGCTTCGTAAGAATAAGAATTCACTTCTATGAAAGACTTTCACGGGAATTGTCGGCGGCAAAACCCGTTTAAACACAAAAAATGGCAAACCTTCACGCAGGTCAGTTATAGGTGAAGATTGGTCATCCCACTAAATGAAAGTGCCGGTCCTACCCGTACAAATCATGATAGAGGAAACCGAATTAACCTATTGACAACCGCGCGTCGAACGGTTATTCAAAACACTGACATGCCGGTTTTCACCGCATAAATAAGTGGGGAAGTAACTCGTTGCGTGTGGACGGCGGCAAAACCCGCATAAGCACAAAAAACAGATGACAACCTTCAAGCAGGTCAGTTATAGGTGAAGTTCAGTCATCCCACTAAATGAAAGTGCCGGTCCTACCCGCACAATCATGATAGAGGAAACTGAACATTAACCTATAGACAACCGCGCGTCAAACGGTTAACTTATTCAAAACACTGATATGCCGGTATTCACCGCATAAATAAGTGTGAAGAAATCGTTGCGTGCGGACAGCGGAAAAACCCGCATAAACACAAAAAATGGCAAACCTTCACGCAGGTCAGTTATAGGTGAAGTTTGGTCATCCTACTAAATGAAAGTGACGGTTCTACCCGCACACTCATGATAGAGGAAACTGAACAATAACCTATTGACAACCGCGCGTCGAACGGTTAACTTATTCAAAACACTTGGAAAATTGCTAAGTTAAACTAAAGTATGCACGAGCGAATCATATATTATTTATACGGCAAAACAAGTGCCAAATTAAGCTATAATATGCATGAGCAAGTCATATAACGTTTATAAAGCAAGTCATCCAGTGAAAATGGCGGTCTTACCCGCGCAAATATTTATATTTCATAAAAATTCACATTACAAGAATGGTCGGGCATCTACCCGCCTACAGAAATATAAATCTATACAACGTAAATCTATCCTAACAGTAGGAAGGGATCTAAAACATCAAGCTTCAGGACCACTCCCTCCAAACCCACTTGTACCCGCACCATCAGTTGGCTGTGGCGGTTCAAGGAAGGTCTTGAGAATGGTTAGCCCATCATCAGCAGCAGCAACTTCGTTCACCTTCTCCACCACCGGATGCGGGAAAGCAGCATACTGGTTCACTGCTTGGTCATAGGCAGCTTCAGTGTCAACATCATAAAGAGGGAAGTTGGAAGGCGGGATGCCCTTCTCAACAAACCCCAGACCAAGCAAGAAGCCAGCCTTCTCCCCATCCTCATGAGAAGCGTTGAGGGCTGCGCTCATGGCATCGTCATAAGACGTGTCCGTGAAGACTCGATGCACAACCTACAAAACAAAAATACAAGTATCAAAACCTTTTCTAAGTACAAAGAAAAGCGTGAAGACATTATGAAGCTAAGCTTACCTGCGACAATGCTTCTCGTAGAAGCCATTCCTTGGTAACCAGAGCCTCCTGGAGGGCAGCTTGAGCTTGGTTACGGGCGCGTTCGGCTTCACTTTTGTTAAGGTTGGCAAGCAACACTTCCTTAGCAGCAGCCTCTTCAACGCCCTTTAGCTTACGCTCAGTATGGTCAAGCATACCCCTCTGGTCCAGGATTTCTTGAAGCTTCTTGGCATCGTCCATGGCCAAGGCATCATGAGCCTGCTGGAGCCACTCTAGTTTGGCTTTAAGCTCCTCATTCTCGACGCGCAGAGGCTCAGCAACAGCTTCAGCCTTGGTGGCCCTCTCGGTCGCGTTCCGAGCAGTTTCCTTAGCCAACCGAAGCTGTTCGTTAACAGCCTGGGCAGCCTTGGAACGGGCCTCGAGACGGGCCTGAACTTCAACCTCGAGGGCCTTGAAGGCCTTTTCCTTCTCTGCAGCAACGGCGGAGAGTCTCCTGTTCTCCTCCCGGATAGCCCGCATCTGAGCCACTTCTTGGATACGCGCAGCCTTTAACTTGTCATTTTCACGACAAAGCAACTCGACGCGCGGCTGCATCCGGGCAAGGAGAATCCGAAGCTCATTTGTCAGCCTACCCTCGTGGTAGCTGGACATGGCTTCCCCCAACGCGCCACTTGGGGCCGCGTGACGCGCCCACTCGACGCAGTCTACAGCCTTCCGAAGGGTTGTTCCCCGGCGGATGTTCCACCGTGGAACATACACCTCATTCGAATCCGACACTACAAAAACAAAAAGCAGTTAGGAAAAGATGATAAAAAAAAGATGCCAAAATAACCCTACGCACCTGTAGGGTCGACAACAGGCCGGTAACCGCCAAACCCATCACCCGAACCTAACGGATATCCATCCAAGAGGTCAGGCAGATGGGAAGGAGGCGGAGATTGGCTAGACGCCCCAAACATACCTGCTGAACCGGCCGGGGACGAGGTAGTCGCCGGCGCCGGAGGCACGGTCGAAGCCGCCGCGGTAGAGACCACCGGTGGTGAACTCAATGGAGGTGAACTCACAACCGTGGCCGCCGCTGCGGACGAACCCGCAGAAAATATCACCGCCGGCTCAGTGAAGGATTCCGTGAAGATCGCACTGACAGCTGGCGGGGATGATGTTACAGTTGGAACAGTTGCCTCAACAGGATGAGCAACTGAACCAATACTGCAAACAGGCGTGGCCGCCTGGGTCATCGCCTCGGGTAGGTTGACCAAACCTACCGTCATGGGTCTAGAGCTGCTCCTCCCCGCATCACTTTGGAATGCAGTTGCATCCACGCCTGCATGAAGACAAGATATTTAAACAAAATGGCGGAAGGATATGCAGTTAAAGTAAATGAAGAATCTACTTTCGAGTTCTTTTCAACTTGAAGGTTCTGATAGGCGGGGACGAACCCGATGGAGCCGGCCTTTTCACGCCGGTCACCGTCGTCGCACTGGGCTGCCCTGAGGTGACAGCTGTCTCAACCTCCGGAACAGCGGTCTCACCACCACCAGGGTTCCCCGCCGCCTCCTCGCTTTCGGTCTCTGTGTCAGACCGATTCACCGGAACGGTAGTGGAAGCAACCTTCGCCTTCCCCTTCCCGCCAGCAGCCTTCTTCCTCCTCGTGAAGAGAGGACCATCTGCGGATTCCTCATCAGAAGATGACAAGATTAGAGGAATTCCAGCAGAGGTTTGAGCATTGAGAGGGCGAGGGTTAAATAATCCCTTACCTGGCCGCGTGGCGCTTAGAATTTCTTGGCCCGGCGGGTAAACCTCCACGAACCTATCCGCCGTTTGCTCCAAGATGGGCAACTCGTTCTCATCAAGAGCACGGGTACTCATCCGAGCGGGACCACCAGCTTCCCGCGGATGCAGGAGCGATTGTAGGTCGTTTCCCTCTAAAAACAAAAGACAAACAGTTAGAAGAAAAACCCTAAATCAGCAAAGAGATATGAAGCATACCGTAAGGGATAGAATTCAAACCGTATTCAAGGACGATGGGAATCTGTGGCGCCTCCGCCCCAGCATCCTTCCACACCCGGCTCATCCCGAGCATCACTATCCCGGACTCCGTAAAGCGGTAAACCGGAGACTGGATCCGGGAAATCTTGGAGAACCATTCCGCCTCCTGGTAGTTGGAGGCGTGAAGGCTGGGGAGTGCTCTCCCGTTCTTGAATGTCATCGCTATGGGGACGACGCGAGCGGAGATATAGAAGAACTCCCGCTTCCAAGACCGAAGACTGTGCTCGGTAGCGCAGATCTTCAAACCCTTGATCCGAGTGACCAAGGTATACCACCCCTGGATGCACCTCCAGGAATAGAAGGTCATCAGGCGGTCGACATGGGGCTCCACGCCCAGAATGAGGCACACCCATTCGAAATGGCGAATCTTGGCGATCGCCATTGGGTGTACCTCCGTCAGGTGCACGCCGTGTCTCTCCAAGACACGGTATACAAACTTCGTCAATGGGAACCTGAGATTCCCATAAACGAAGAATGCAGCATACACCCCTATTGCCCTTAGGGGCATCGTACACCGTCTGGTGAGGCTCGAAAGGCTCGAGCATGAACTTCCTGACAATGTACTGATACTGGTCGACGGGAAGAGCACACTGGCACTCGCCAGCAGTACTCTTATCGTCCTTGTCAGATGTGGACATCAGATTCTCGGTGTATACCTCGAACTCCTCGGCAGTAGCTTCAGGATCATGAATGGAAGACATGTTTCAGGTGGAAAGAAGAACGATTTCAGGAGAATGCTCGACAGAAAAGTTAGAGTATTCGCCGGAAATCATTTAGAAGAAGAAGAAGAGAGAAGTGAAAGTGTGGATTAAGATGAACCCTCTCCCCCTTTATATACTCATCGCAATGAATGCGATGAATTTAATGCGGAAGAGAGAGGAAAACGCAGGTGCAATGAAACTATGACACGTGGAAAAAGCAAGCTGGCAACAGCTGTTGACAGGACGCGTGCCGTAAACTTCGCACCCACGCGCCCGAAAACTCGCGCCCACGCGCCTGAAAAAGCGTCTGGAATGACCATATACTGTCACGTCGCCATAACTTCCTACACATCCTGACACTGTCAGAAGAAACCGTCGGACGACGTTTCAACAGTTTGGACTGTTCTTATCATTTCACCAACTCTTCAAATTTCAAAAAGATTCAAAAGTAAGCGGGACTATACCCCTTACCTTGGCAACCAAGTAACTATAAGACAGGTGCGGGTACAGTGTTAAGACAAAACCCTTCACATACTTAGCACCTGCAGGGAATTGAAGCCAAGAATACCTCGGCAACCAAGTAACTATAAGACGGGTGCGGGTACAGTGTCAAGGCAAAACCCTTCACATACTTAGCACCCGCAGGGAATTGAAGCCAGAAATACCTTGGAAGTAAAGTAACTATAAGACGAGTGCGGGTACAGTGTCAAGGCGAAACCCTTCACATACTTAGCACTCCGCAGGGAATTGAAACCAAGAAGGATCTTCTGGGCCATGCTTGCGGAAACGGGAATAACATCCCCGCATAGCGGGAACGTCAAGAACTAGATTGTTTGAAGCTCCAAGATGGAATTGGTTGTTTAACATAATTGATCACTATGTTCAAAACTACCAAAACCTCATGGAGAATCTACACAAGTGGAACTCAACGCTCCTGACTTGCGAGGAGGTTACAGACCTACCCGCATCATACCCAAAGATCAAGCAGAAAAGTCGGGAATTTCTGCATGTGACATTAGGACTTCCGCGGGAAGAATCCCCATGGAAAACCTTAAAACTAAACCCTTTTCAAAACCCCTTACTTAAGTCCAAAAGTTCACCTCACTTATTAACAATTCATGAGAAGAACATTGGACTGGGGGGACTTGAAGAGGTAGGTCCCAGCAGAGCCCAGTTGGACCCGCAAGACTCACCTCAAAGAGAGACGTCTGCGCATTTGAATCCGCAAGACTCACCTTCAAGAGGGACGTCTGCGCAAAGGCTAAACTCGCAAGACTCACCTTAGAGACGTCTGCGCAAAAACCAACTGGATCCGCAGGACCCACCATGCTCAGAGACGTGACGTCCTTACGCGCAGTACGCAAGCTGTTCCCGCAGGAAAAGCCTCCCAATGGTCGACGTACTCCGCCTGTTCCCGCAGCAACGGATACTAGCCATCAGGGAAGGCTACCCGCGCAGCAAGGCTACACACACAAGGCACTAAACTCTTAAATAATTCAGTAATGTCACCTGAAGAAGGAGTGAGCAAGCCGGGAATACTCCCGCCCAAAGCTGGGAAAACTCCCGCCCAAATGAGCCAGTCCGTACGCTACTGGAGGATCTTTTGTACTGTACCTGACGAGGTATGGACAAAAGATCTGACCAAAGCTGCGACAGCTCACTGACAACAGTTCAACGAGCAGCACGCTCTAGTACTGTATGTCACTATCAGCCGCTGCCTACTCACCAACCTGTCGGAGCACGTGCATAGCCTGCAGTTGGTGGAAAAGAAATAGTACACAGCCGGCCTGGTCACTATCAGCCGCTGCCTACCCACCAACCACCAGCATGGCACGTGCGTAGCCCACAGTTGGCAGAACAGGAATACTATTCAGCCGGCTGTACCTGCTTGGAAACCTACCTTCGGCTATAAATACTCCTCCAACACCTTGGAACGGTATCTTATTATCTTATCACATCTTATATCTTCATATATTATCTGATATCTGCTCTAGTCATTCTCTTAATATACACTTATATTCAAGAGCAATCTAGTCTGATTCTCACGCCGGAGGGTGGTCACAAGGAGGTACCCCCCCCCCTTCTCAGTGACGAGCTCACGGTGTCTGTTTTGCAGGTCATCTGAAGAACCATCTTTGCCGGACCTAACCCTCGTTGGAAACATCTATTTAACCCCCAGATTATCCGTAATCTGCCCGGGGTCACTTAGTGTTTCTTCAATACTCTTATGAGTCATCTACTACTTTAAACGAAAAACATATTTTTAAGGAAAATTGGATTTTAATAATCCCAACTTAATGCAGTTGGCTAATAATAATCCCAACTTTGAAAGTAGCTGTCACTGGTCCCAACTTTCACACTATTTATTTTCATTGGACCTCCGTTAAAAAGAACTTAACAGCGTTATGTTTTTTCTCCAAATTTCAAACTGATATTTTAGGGCTTTTTGATCGGAATGAGAATACGAGTCGATTGATGTAAAACTTACTTCCAAACGGTGGTCCAAATGACTAAAGGAAGCTTCAATTTCGGTGTTTAAACTTTTAATTAACAAAAATCAAGTTGTTTGAAGCGTCGTTTCGAGTTAAGTTTTACATCAATCGACTCGTATTCTCATTTCGATCAAAAGCCCTAAAATATCAGTTTGAAATTTGGAAAAAAACATAACGTCGTTAAGTTTTTTTTAACGGATGTCCAATGAAAATAAATAGTGTGAAAGTTGGGACCAGTGACAGCTACTTTCAAAGTTGGGATTATTATCAGCCAACTGCATTAAGTTGGGATTATTAAAATCCAATTTTCCTTTTCCTATTTTTAATAAGTTCAATATATTACTTATTAAATCATCATTTGAAATTCGTTGTTAATGGATTGCAATGCATTAATCCCCCACTTGTGTTTTGTTGTTAAGGGATATGCAATGCTAAGTAGCACGGGAACGGGAACGTGACCAGGATACGGGGACGTTACGGGTACGGGAAACGGTAAAAATCAAAAATTCAAGATACGGGTATAGGAAGGGTACGTCAAAAAATATATTAAAAAAATACAAATCTATTAAACAAATTCCAAAATAGATTTATATTGATATAAAGTTCAAACTCCAAAAAATACTATATATGAACTACAGGTTTATAGTTTATACTAATTATCATTTATCAATAATCAATTATGAAGAAGCGATGAAAGAAGATTGATAATAAACTAAAGGAATAGGCCGATTGTGTTTATAAACAAGGAATAAGAAAGTTTGTTTCAAATTCCCGTCGTCACTCCATCATGCCCACGTTTTATTTTAATAAAACTGTTTTTGGAAGTTGAAAAATAAATAATAAAACCCTAAATCTGGCCGGAAACGTATCAGAAACCTTGATTAAACCGTCCCCGATTTGCCGAAGCGGCCGCCGAAACGTTTCCCGGCGTTTCCGTCCCCATGCCGTCCCCGGGACGGGGACTCAACCTACCATGCCGTTTCCGTGCTTCAGAGATGCAATGCATTAATTCCCCACTTGTGGTTACTTATTGTCTAGTGTTAGGAGGCTTGTATCTTTTAGTGATTACTCGAGTTCGAATCTCACTTGTTATATTTGGGTAGATATTGGCAATGAAGGATGTGAGCTAGGCCTGTGTAAAGGTTGTCAGTTCGAACCCTGAGCCCACCCGGGTTTTTGTCCCACCGTGTGTTACGCTGGAAAGTTTGCTCTTGTGGTGACACAACGGTTGTCAAGTGGCAGTCGGCGGTATGGTTTCCCGGGGGAACGCCCAAGCCAAACGCTAAAGCCAGCATGGGCACGGTTATGATAACATAGTCTTGCCAGAGTGGGGGCATCGGGGCTTTCCAAATTTGGAAAGTGCGGTAGCCTAAATACAAGAAAAGTCACCGTTCAAAAAAATAAAGTTATATACAATGCATTAACTAAGCTCTAATTACAATATATACTTACATTGTGATAAATTTTATCGATCACAATTTTACACCTAAGCCCGTTAAAAAATGTGGATGTATAAGCTATTACGTCTGATATTACTACCATTTTACCTATTATAATCTTAAGTTGATAATACTACAAAATATAAAATTATTTACTTAAATATTCGTAAACTTGGTTACTAATATTTCATACCACCATGGCATCATGGGATACATAAAAACTCCAAATGATTAAAGATGTTACAACACAAGTGGGCTTAATTGACCATGCATAATTCATTGAGCTTTAGGCTGAACTTCAAAATGGGCTAGTAACTTGTGGGCCTTCACAAAGTCCACTTATATGAAAATGATAATAAAGTTATAAAGTAGTTTATAGTCAAATCAATATACAAATATAGTATTTAATATACATTTAACAGGCTGATATAGTGAAATGGTAGTTGATTTGTTTGCTGGTGTAACTTTCAAAGTGTTACTACGATGCTTTTGAGTATTTTTCATGATATCACGTCTTCACTACAATTTCGGGGTAACGTGGATGAGTGATGCATCTATCCTTAACGGGTGTGCGAATTTGTTCCAGACCAACCGGCCAGTCCAAAATCGGACTCCTAGTCTTCGGCCTCCATATTTTATAAAAGGACAAGTCAGCAACAAGGGCGGATTCATGTTAAGCCGAGTGGGGTCAAGGCTCCACTCAACTTCAGCCCATTAGTGTAAAATTTGTCAAAAACCCGACGAAATAAATTAGGCCCCTCAATTCCGTATCCTGTACCACCTTTTTGCGAAATCCAAAATAAAAAAAAAAACTAGAAACCAGGTCGAAATTTGTTCAAGTAGGCTGAAATATGGCAATCTGCATCCGCCTATGTTGAAATCGCAATTGCTCAATTGAAATCATGAATAACAAAAGTCGTTCAGTCGCGTCTTCAATCCCTTTCCATTTTCTATTGTTGCTACTTTATTTTTGTTTTTAATTGGCATCTGATTAGTAAGCATCAAGTTAAATCGTGGGTCGTGGAACTTTTAACTTATTTTAGGTTTCATTTTTGTTTGCTATTGTATTTTGACAACAACTGTTCACCCAATTTAGATTGTTTTGTTTCAATTTGTCTTTGTTGGATTGTTAGATTACTCTTATGTGCGTTTGGTATTTTATTCAACTGTATTATATTCTATGCTTTATTTATTGGTAGTTTATTCTTTAGCGTGTTTGGTTGACAATTTTTAACTATTTGAACAGAAACAATCCCTTTCAATTCTTGAATCTTGATTTATTTCATGGCAAATTATTAAATTGCAGGTTGTGGAACTGCGCATAATGTCAAGAAAAGAGGTCTATGCATAATTTATGCAATGGTTGGTGCAACAACGTCAATTTGCAATCACTAGTGCACCATAACTTATTAGGTGAAGAAAGTGTGAAACACTTTGATAGCCTCAAACTTATGTGCCTTTAAAATAGTTATTACTATCGTTTGGTTGTTTGTACTATCACTTAAAATAGGGTCGTGATTTTAGGAGTTTGGTTTTCACGCAGATTTATTGTAACTTTTTTTTATCCAATCCGTTATAACTTACCTTATTAGACCCGACAAGTTCTAACTTACATGTTCAAAGATGATTTAGTTTTGTCCCCCGTTGAAAAAAGTTTCTAAATCCGACACTAATGAGCAGGTAAAGTTACTTCTAACTTATAGCAATAACTTGGAATATTTCTAAGAAGCATATCCAAAAATCACGTTTTAATATCATTTACGTGCGGATCAATAAAATTCAGAAGAGGGTACACTTATTTCTGTCTATTAAATACAAAATTCGTTAAATTCCAAGATTATAATTATTTTATTTTTATTATTTGTAACTTATAGTACTCTATCCACTGCCTCTCTTGATGGATCCCAAGGATTTATTCATCTAATTTTGTTTTCATTTACTATTGTGGTCCATAGAAGTAGGAGTGTGGTCCATGAAGGAAAAGCCTATTTTTGTGGTTAAAGGAACATTGGATAAAGAGTCATGGGCTCTCGGTGGCTTGGTGCCCACTTAAGTTTATCTATTTTTTTGAGTTTAAAAAAAAAAGTTCAATGAATAAAAATATGTAATGTTATTCTGAAGTAAACGAATAAACTGTCAACGGGAATATGTTTCATAAAAACTAGCTTATCCCGTAAAGTCATTATGTTTCATAACGATGATAGAGTATTATGGTGAGGGTATTGGCAAGGCCGGCCCTAAGCTAAGGTGAACCGAGCGATTAGCCGAGACACGTAATTTTTTGGGTCAAATTTTATATATATATATTTTAATTTTTGGTATGAATCTTAATCATTCATCTTAAATATATTGGTCCAAAGCTTTTTCTTTCAATGTTCTATTTAAGCTATGGGGCGAAACTACATTTAGAAAAAAATAACATTAAGCGTCGTTTAAAAAAATAGCTTACATATTTCAATACTCGTTAGGGCAAACATGTTTGAATGTGGGGTTGTTGGAAGTAAACTTTTTTTTGGGGAGCAACTAATAGATTTTTATTAGCATTTAACACAAACTAAGCTACATCTGGATAATGGTTAAGCGAGCAACAAGCTGCACCACTATCCCCTTTTGGATCGTAAAGCCTATTCTACTAAATATCAATCCTTGTTTCAAAGCATATATGTTTAAAGGTGAGATTATTACCAGCCATTTCATTAGTTGAGACCGACAATGACCAACTAATAATAAAGATTATTTAAAACCAACATAACCTAAATATATCATCACAAGTTATATTTAAACTTTGTTACATGTTTTATAACATATATTATCAGTCTTAAACATATAAAATATGTATAATGCTTTTATCCAAATAAAATAACATACAAAATAATAAAAGTGAACTGAGATTTTAATAAAGTTTTCAAATAAAAATTCATTCCCACGTAATTTAGTCACGACTTAAATCGGTTTCGTTTGAAATTTTATACAATTGTTGTAACTAATATAGTTTCGACCTTTTCTTAAATTGGCTTGGTTTGTCATAAAAATAACGCGCATATAATAATTATAGCACTTTTGAACGTTGTTGTCGTTACTTTAATCTGTTCGGTTCCTTTTACTATATATATATATATATATATATATATATATATATATATATATATATATATATATATCTTTTAGTGTATATTTTATATAGGTTGGCACAAGCTTGAGTATGCGGAATCAACGAGAACACCGCCCCACTCTCTCACTTATGCGAAAAAAGGATTCTTGATCGGCGACTAAACAGTTGTCGCCGCTACTACCATGAAATACAACGCCATAAACCAACACCAACGCTTGATATTTTGATAATATATTATTAGTTAGTCAATAATACGTCAATGAGATAATGGTGAAGTGGGGGTAAGAAAGAGATTTGGTGTTTCATGTGACACAGGTTCGATTCCTTCCCCCCAACCATTTAGTTTAAAAGGCATCAAGGTGATGGTGGGAGACTATGCGAGTATGTGACTTTCACTAATTGTATAATTGAACTGAACGAGTTTTATCTCACTGTCTAGTCGTGCCTTCAGACATGTGTTCATGGGCACTGGCTTAGATGAGGGTTTATCTCGGATCAAAAGAAAAATGTATCCCGATGTGATGAATTTAGCCAGTAGCTCATTTGAAAGATTTGTTCGCATTTCAATCAAAAAATTAAGGCACTTATACATACAAGACATTAACTCGATCACATCGAGTATTAGGTGCGGTCGCGAGGACAACGACGACGTTTTATAATAATAAACATAAAAACGATCACCAATACAATGAGTTTGTACAAATAATAATAATAAAATGTAGAAATATATATAAATGACAACGTCATCAGCGTGTTAACGGACGATGATAAAATCTTAGGATTTACGTGACAATAAAAAACACAAAAACCACCACCACGTTCTGACCATGAAGCGAGCACATCAGGCGTCAGGTGTGGTCGTGAGGACGACGATATACCGAGATTCGGATGTAGGTTTGATAGCGACGACGACGACGATGACATTCGTGACACTGCCATTAAGATAGATTTTTGTTATTATTTGTACAAACTCGTTGTAATGGTTGTGTGTATGTATATATCATTTATTTACATTGTTTCGTTATAATTTTTATAATTGTTGATAAAGAAAATCAACAAAAAAAAACCTTTTTTAATAAAACAAAAAAATTAAAACAAATAATTAAATTAAATTAAACATAAAAAGATAAAAACAAACATCTTTTTAGTAAATATTTGTAAATACCATAGTTAAACTACTCATGATATATAAAAGGGGAAGAGGCATTCATGAGTACTATCCATTCACCAGCCAATCATACACCGTTATTTTATTTCTACCCTCAAGTACCCACAAACCATAAAATAACTAGAAACACATACATATAAGTATCCTAAAACTTTTTTAGTAATATATTTAATAAATTAATTTTTATTTCTTCAAAAGTCTCCAAAAATAATATAAACACACGGTAAACATTTATCACAAATTTTAATTTGATAAACTACCCATATAGTTTGAAGCGAATTTACCATATTATAAACAACTTATAAACTTTACTCACACTAATTGGTTAGTAAGACCCTGTAATAAATATAGATATGGGACAATGAAATAGTAACCTGGCTAATTCGTACGTTGATGTGGGACACACATAAAGTAACTCACTATAGATAGGTGGGGCCCCATGTTTAACCAGCACCTGTTTTACAGGTACTGGCGGCGGACCACAACTCGACATCTAATTGTCCTACACATTCGCCACGTGTCGTTGGTCCATCTCTGTTTAGGATTCTGTTTAGTGGTTGGATTTGTACAGGGTGGTCCTCTAAATTTTAATTATTTTATATTATCTTAAAGTTTTGGGAAAATTTCCAAAATGATTCAAAAGTAGAGGGAGAAAAAAATGATCCTAATTAAGTCAAGATTTCTAAAACAATCCAAGAAAAATGTATTGAGGCGATGAGTTGGGAAAATAAACGATGGGATTTTTTAACCAATCAAAAGGTGACATGTGTAAAGGTTATGACACACCAGACGAGATTTTTAAAAATCTCGTCTTTTCCGTCCCTATTTTTAACTTAATTAACTTTTTAAAAAACCGTATCTCCAGACGGTTTTTTTATGTTTCCTGTCTGGTCCGTTCATATAAATATTTTCTTGAGATTTGAGCTTTTTAAATTTCGTATTGGTAAACGCATTTTGATTGAATTTCGTCTTCCAAGTTCATATTCCAAAGTTTCTTATCTGGTGATTATAAATGTTTAAATATCGTCTGGATCGATAAGATTTTTCGTATTCCGTCTTGACCGACAGTGTCTTTTATTATTCCGTCTAATCCGACGGTATTTTTAATTATGTTTTAGGGAGACCCCATTTTTCTAAATTAAACTATCAACTTCTTCAAGTATTGATTCATCTTCATCTTCATCTTCATCTTCATCTTCATCTTCATCTTCATGTTCTTCCTTTTTATCTTCAAGTCCTTCAAGTATTTGAACTGGGTTTAATTAAATCTTTAATATGTTACCTTTTTTGACACATGTTATTCCTATGATTATGTAACATTTCCGTTGTAGATGACGGTGTTGTGACTCGAGTATGATCGAAGGTGCACAATTAAAGATTGTCCATTGTTGACTTCAAGGTTTTGCGGAATGTATACGAAGAATATGTTGCATGTGTGTGAGTTGTGATTTTACAATGAGTAATTGGTAATTAGCTTCAAGTATTTGATTCATCTTCCTTTTTATCTTCAAGTATTTAAACTTACAAGATAATAAACTTTGGAATATGAACTTGGAAAACGAAATTCAATCAAAATGTGTCTACCAAGACGAAATTTAAAAAGCTCAAATCTCAAGAAAATATTTATATGAACGGACCAGACGAGAAACATGAAAAACCGTCTGGAGAAACGGTTTTTTAAAAAGTTAATTAAGTTAAAAATATGGTCGGAACATACGAGATTTTTAAAAATCTCGTCTTGTGTGTCAGAACCTTTACACATGTCACATTTTGATTGGTTATAAAATCTCGTCGTTTATTTTCCCAACTCGTCGTCTCAGTACATATTTCTTGTATTGTTTTGGGAATCTTGACTTAATTGGGATCATTTTTTTTTCTCTCTCCACTTTTGGATCATTTTGAGAATTTTCACTAAAGTTTTTCATTGACAAAGAACAAACATTTAAAGTTTTCACATTTGTTTTGGAACACCAACTAAGTAATATCGGGTACTATGTACTCGCCCTTCATTAGTTAAAGATAGCGTGGGCCGGTCATGAGTCTAGACGGACGGAGCCCCTAGAGGTCTATCTATTGAGAGATTCCCTGGATAAAACCCGACCCCCACGGCCCCCAAACGACACGACAACGAGTAGCCGGTAAAACCAGGTGATATCAGGACTCGAACTGGCAAGCCAGGGTCATCCCTCATATCTCCCATATAAATTGGTGATAATGAGGTTTGAACCCCCTAAATCTCAGTTAATAAAGTACGTACTTTACCATTGAGCCACATCCAATTTAAAATTTACACATTAGTATTCCTATTTTGATATACGTGGATTGTTGATTTTAACTATTTTAGAGCATTCTCATCAGCTTTTCTATCTTTATCTCTATAATTACACTAAAAATCATTACATTTTATCTCTTATATACAATTAAATATTACATTTTTAAATTTTTATCATTACTTTTTCTCTCTCATTCACTCACAACCACTTTCAAATATATTAAAAAATAAATAAAGCATAAACAACATTTCTCCAAATTTACTCATCTCTATAAATTTTTTCTATCTCATTCACTCATAACAATTTACAAACCTCTAAATTTTTTTTTGAGATTTCTCACACATTATTTTAAAGGACTTATGTGAATGATCTTTGTTAGATCAATAAATTTTAACAATTTAAGATTACGAAAGTTTTATATTATAACGGTTTTAATCTAATTAATTATTGGAGTCATATGTCTGTTAAATCTCATCCAGATAAGAGGTATACTTTCGTCAATTCAGAATTCTTGTAAATCATATTTTCCTTTCAACTTGGTAAAAACTAAAATTATTGTTAGTTAATATTATAATGTTATTATATATTATGTTAACAGAGCAAATGAATCATAATATTTTTATGTATTATGTTAATATTAATTTTTAGTGTTAAATAGTAAATAAGCCAAGTCCAAGTCGAGCTTAAGTTTAAAAATTTATTCGCAAGCCAAACTCGAGCTATGTGACATAAAGTGATTCTCGTGGCACATAAACTATAGCTTGCATAAGTCTTAAATCAATTTCGACCAGTATTGACTTTTATCAATTTTGAAAAATATTATAATATGCAATAACGTTATCATCCAAATTTATCATCGTTCGAATTCCCATATCCAACCGATAACTAATTACACTAATTTTGAGTTATAACTTTATTTTGAACTAACTATAGTGCAACTTGTTAGGAGAATTCGAAAAACTTACCACCCACCTTACTCAAGTTCGAATCTAGAATAGTGGTGATCTTTTCTATCAGTGGCATACACTTGTTGGAATCAAAACGCATTCCCTCAGGAGGTTCCCACAATAATTTGTTGCATATGTGGATCGAACTTTGGTACATCCCTCTTGCCTCACACTTAACTCAGCTAACATTTACCAAGTGAGCAAAAGATCATTGACGGTTTTAAGTTAAAACTAGTTTAACTTTTCTTTAAGAATTGTTTTAGGTATTGAATATGCTAGTTACAACTTCCTAGTATACACTTTGTTACACACCATGTCATACGTTTTTGGGATGAAAAAATATATTAGACTATATGTAATGGTGTAACTAAAAAGTAAAACACATATGCACTGAGACTCACACTAACTTTCCATAAAAAAACACATAATTATTTTACTAACAACATAATTATTATTAATTTTTATTATATATAATATTAAAAATTGAGTAGGTGAATGACATTTGTTTGATTTGATCATGGCCTAATACCCTTGAGCCCTTGCCTTGTTACTTAACACATTAGCGCCTATAGTGGTAACCTACCTACTTCTTCACCTTATGATATGAAATGGTTTGGCAGAAGAAATATGGGTAAAACGAAAGGGGGCCACCCCACAACACCAATTCTTAGCTAGTAGTAATCATATCTTATAGTCAACAAAATGACATGTCTTGCCGTATGAGGGGTAAATCTTGGCAATTGACAAATAAATATGTATGGATAATATTTATTTTCTTCTCCCGCGTGCTTATGTTGGTCCCATATATGGTCCAAATCAGAGTAGTCTCCGACGTTCAGCAAAATAATATTGCCTTGCTACAATTGTGAACTGCAAGTCTGCTAATGCTACAAGGCATGTCTTTAAATCTTTATTTTCAGTTTTTCACATGTCATGTATATAATAATATTAAATAAAATAATAAGTTAACGGTATGTCACTATAAATATTTGTAAGACTATCAATTCTCAACTAATTGTTGTTCTATGTTGAATGTTATTCTCTATTTCACCAAAAAGCTATTGTACAACCGTATATTCTAATAACAAGCATTTGTACTCATGTGTGGCAGCGGAGACGTGACGGGAAGTTTGTTGGCATCGGTTCAGTTCCACAAATAGCAATTGTACCCACAAGTTTAAATGAAAATTTATGAAAGCATATAAAAAAGAGTAAGAATAACAATTTGTAGCTAGGGTTGAAAGTTTAAAAGTTTGGTGGTCAAAGTTGAAAAAAAAATATTCATTTTGCAAAGTTAAGAATTGAAAAATGTTTAAGTTAAAAGCGAAAAAGTAATTTATGGCCGATTAGTAAAAGTCTTATAATCAAAGTTAAAGCGCTACGTCACTACCACATTGACAATGTACTTTAACTAATGAAAATAAGCGTTTATGAAAACATTTTTCAGGTTTTAATTGTCATTTGCAAAAAATTCCCAAAATAGGTATTATAAAGTATAAACTAGTCATGACGAGTAGTTTATGATTACACACAAGTAGTTTGTAGAACCAGTTAAAACTTGCCACGTGCCCTTAAATTAACCGTAATGAACAGATTCACTAATCATTTACTCGTCACGACTAAATAAGTTTCATGCCTCGTAATCAACGCCCACGAGTAATTCATACGTCCTTTAGTCGCGACGACTAGTTTACTTGGTTTACATTCCCTACACAAGTAGTTTATTAGTAGTTAACTCGTCGCGACTAGTTTATCCTTACAATATACTCGTCGCGACTAAAGAACTTATGAATTACTCGAGGGCGTTGATTACGAGGCATAAAACTTATTTAGTTTTGACGAGTAAATGGTTAGTAAATCTGCTTGTTATGGTTAGTTTAAAGACATGTGTCAAGTTTTATTGGTTATACAAACTACTCGTCACGATCAGATTATAATATTTATTTTGGGAATTTCTTGCAAATGACACCTAAAACCTGAAAAACATTAATTTCAAAAACGCTTATTTCGGGAATTTTCACTAAAAAGTGTCGTGATTTAACTAGGTTTAAAGAAGATAACAAAAAATAAGTGTGATTCGCCGAAACAAGTTGGTGGCACACCATTGATCCCTTAAGCACTCGCTATTATGCTACCGCCCGACGCCTCCACCCTAGCGTCGTCCCCATAACGCCATGGTGTAGCCGGTGCTAATAGATGGCCACATAGCCCTTGGCGCTGGGTTTACAGTCTCGCAACAACCATCTTATAAAACATTTAAAAAAAATTCACCGTATACAATTTAATATTACATAGTGACTTTTAGTAGCATACCTCTAAATCCTAACAGTATTGTACCTGAAGCTGAAAGTCACCAAATGTTATAAATATTAATATTATATATATAGTGACTTTTAGCACTATCCTTCTTCTAATACAATTGTACCCCATATATTTCTACCGAGTACATATATAGCCATATGTGCAAATGTCCTTGGGTATCTTATGTAAAAAAACTAAAAAAAACTGTTAATTACAGATGTTACAAAAGTAGTTACTTAAAGTTGATATAAATAAATATCTTCATCTATAAAACCACCTTGTTTTCATAGTCCTATCATCATCACAATATAATCTCTGCAGATACATAGCTCTTATCATCATCTTTAATGGCGTTTCATCCTAACCATCTCTCACATGATCTGGGCCTACACCAATTCTCCGATCCCGACAACGATTCCGACCACCACAACCGTCCCGCCGTAAAAGATCACTGGCTCAACAGCGTCACTCTCCGGCAACAAGGTCCGTAATAATAATATTAATAATAATGGTTTCCTCAACTTGTGAACCAACCAACCAACAATAATAATATTGATTGTGCAGTGACACCGTATTCTCACCGTCATCAACAGGCCGGAAATAATAACCGGTGGCTGTCGAGATCGATGCACGATGTTAGAGGAGACGACGTTGTTTCACAAGTCACCAACGGTTCACCGGATTTGAGCAATCAGTCCAGAAACATCATCGCCGGCGGCCAGGTTACTTGGTTACATATTTCAATTTCAGTTTAATCAGTTATTTTAGATCATAGTTAATAACAATAGAATTTATAAATGCTATGTTTCAGTTTGTGATATTGTTGTCTACCAACAAATTTACATAAAAAAGGAAAATTTAGTGAAAACAAGTATTTTTTTATTAAGGATAAAAAGTGTGTATATATTTCTTTAGTTAACTTTGGATAATTTTTACTGTATATGTAACTGTGGTTAATGTAAGTGTTAACCCATGTTTTAAAAACCGGTATTTTAGCTGTACCGGATTTGATTAAGAATTAGTTAAACCGGAATGTACAGAGAGGTTCAAGTGTTCAACCGAGTTGAATAGTTTACCATGTAATTCCATATTTTAAATACAACCCCAACTCCAAAAAATAACCATAAAATATATTAATAAACATCGCACATGAACAATAATCGAGTCAAATAGGAAGTTTGTACGTTGTATATGAAATTAATTAATTACAAAAGATGTAAAAAAGCCGACCTTGGATTTGCAAGATACAAAATTGGTTGATTAACGAATCATTGTTTACCATATTTACTCTTTATACGATAGGTTAAATGTCATTTTAAAAAAAATACCGACCGCAAAAAATATAAAAAATCTCTTGGGTTTAAAACCGATTTGTAAGTTTAAACCAGTATTTAAAAAAAATCCGGTGGTATGATGCTCTAGCAAATCGTCTAAAAATACCGGACTTTAAATGCCAGTTGCCTTACCGAAATCCGGTATAACCGTTTCAACCAGTCGGTACGTACGGTTTTTTAAAACAATAGTGTTAACTACGTCATTTATGCTCTACGTCGTGAGAATTAATTTGTAACGAACCAAGCCGCGATCAATAATAGAGCTTAGACGAATGAGATATTGATGCTCGAAGTTAGGTGTTTGAAATTTGAACTTGTTGTAGCTGTCAAAACTTTGACCAAATAAAGTGTAATGTGTGGCAGACTTGTCCAACACCGGAGGATGTACAAAACCCTGATGGATTTATAAGGAGGAGCACTATGTATTAACCGATTCTCTTAGAAGGAGGCACACACAAGCTTGAACATACGTGCTAAGAAGAATCTGTAACACACTATCTTACTAATTGCTTCTTTAGAAGGAGATGTACATAAACTCACACTTGAACGCGGCAATGTTGATGAACGCAATGTGACGATTTGAATACCCAATTTTCACTTAGCGGACTTTGTGTGAAATGCTGGTGTCAAAATGGCGCACGTGTGCGTGATACGCAAGACTGTCTAACAGTGCATTAGACCATGCATAGTCAAAACTCTACACCCGCAGACGTTTTACACCATGTGACGCCTAATAAGCATTTCAAAGTTTTACAAAAAACACATATAGTGTTAAAATACCCTCAATTCTTCAACAATCATTATAATTCTCCCCTCTCTCTTATAAAACGCCGACCCTCAAAGTGCACCCAAATGTCTGCCAAACTAGGGTGTGTGCATGGTGTTTTGGGAGAGTTTTGGCTTCAAATGTCTCCCAAAATATTCCACTACATATGGTCTTATCGGTGATGCTGTAAGTGCAGATCACTTTTCACTTATGCTACAAATGAAACAGCTAAATTAAACAGTTTTAGTACAAATTTATTAAATGAAACAAATTGTAAGGCATATTTATTTTTGTTTTTTTGTTTCATTGACCAACTTAGGCATATTTATAATCACGTATTCTTGGAAAACGCGAATTTATTTTAGGGAACCGGTGTTTGTCACAAATCCTTAGCCAGAAAATGTAATATGCTTCATATCCTTTCTTGTATTTTAATTACTTTATTTTATTTCAATAGTAATAGTTCTGTAATTCAGTGCTTTATTTGCCTTTTGTATTGTAGTTTAATTTTAAAGTGTTTTTATTTAATTTATATACGAACGGTTTCCAACAAAAGCTACATGAATTAAGTGATTTTAGGGGTTGGGTTAATTGATGAATAGGTGGATAATAATGGAGGTGGCGGAGATGTTGGTGGTGATTCTGCAACCATACAATGGCAAAACGCACGGTGCAAAGCAGAGGTACTATCACACCCACTATACGAGCAGTTACTATCGGCTTATGTGTCTTGTTTAAGAATTGCAACACCCGTGGATCAGTTGCCGAGGATCGATGCGCAGTTGGCACAATCTCCGAATGTTGTGTCAAAGTATTCGGGTCTTGGAGGTCATGGTAATCTTGGTGAAGACAAGGCGCTTGATCAGTTTATGGTATGGTTCTTAACCTATAATCTTGTTAATTTACAAAATTCTCAATAGTATGAGAGTTTTGAATATCTTGGTTTTAAAAATCACACATTACACTTTAAAAATATAGTTTAGTAAGTTAACAAGTTAAAATATTATCTATATACAATTTTTGGATGGATGGGGCTAAAATGTGCCCTATATGCTAAATGCACCCCTCAGTGAGTAAAAGAAGAGAGATGATGTAACGGATTTAGTAAAGGATGAGGTGAATTCAGGAAAATCTATCTTTATGATAACGAACGTCTCACATACATAATACACGCATTGGCTTTTGGGATCAAAACACATTAAGCTACTTCTTAAAACCAAGAATTATGTCATATTTAACTTACCAAAATGATAAATATATATCCATATGTTGCAATGCAGACTCATTATGTTTTGTTGCTTTGTTCTTTTAAAGAACAACTACAACAACACGTTCGGGTTCACGCAATGGAAGCCGTGATGGCATGTTGGGAGATCGAGCAGTCGTTACAGAGCTTAACGGGTTTGAACATATAAACTCCAAGTTTAAGTTTTATGTATGATATAGATGAAAGTTAAGGTTTGTTGGTTGTTGGTTAACAAAACAGGAATGTCACCTGGAGAAGGCACTGGGACGACAATGTCGGATGATGATGAAGATCAAGTAGACAGTGATGCCAATTTGTTTGATGGGAGTCTTGATGGACATGATAGCATGGGATTCGGGCCTCTTGTACCGACAGAGAGCGAGAGGTCTTTGATGGAGCGCGTAAGGCAAGAACTAAAGCACGAGCTGAAACAAGTAAGAAACTATTGGAGCACATTCTATTCCTCCTTGGTAATTGTATAAAAGAGATTGAATGATGAAGTAGATAGAACCCTAGGAAACCATAATTCCATAAACTAGAAACTAGTAACCCTAGATAAACTTAAATTGGGTCACGGGCTAACAGCTTAACAGTAACTATAAGACCATGGGGTATACCGTATACTCTAACCCCTACATAGGTTAAAGTGACATGACATTTTAAAGATGGATTAAACCACTCCCCACTTATGTTAAGTGTGTTAAAATAGCCCATGTGTTATGTTTTTAACGGGTTAAAAGGAATAATTTGTATTAATTATGTATTAATTACTAATTGATTTGTTATATTAATTATGTGTTAAATGGGTTAAACCATTTTCTTTGGATGATATAGAGTAAAAGAGAAAAAAAATGAGTAATGTGGAGCTTATGTGGAATTAAGATGGGTTAGAGTATACAACATGGATTATCTAGCAATTA
Source organism: Bidens hawaiensis (assembly GCF_021521415.1). NCBI lineage: Eukaryota > Viridiplantae > Streptophyta > Magnoliopsida > Asterales > Asteraceae > Bidens > Bidens hawaiensis. The sequence continues at coordinate 96,143 of NW_027505911.1, read as the reverse complement.
GTTTTATTTTTCAGAGTTGAACTCTTATCAATCAATTAATCAAAACCTGATTATACTTAAAATAATAACCCAAACACAACTCATTGAACCAGTTTATTTTAACAACATGTTATAACGTGTTAATGAGTCATAAATGGGTTGATGGGTAGTAACAAATGGGTTAAATGAGTTGGCAACTTGACCTTACCAACCCTATTTTCTTTTTGATTAAATATGGTCTGATGGTATCAACAAGTTTAACATGATCAGTTTAACTACTAAAAGGGTTAATAAGGTAACTTAAACACAACACGTTTATCAAACAGGTCACATGTGTCACCCTAAACTTGGGATGGAAATGAGAAGGGTTTGGTCTTAGTCTTGGTAATCCTAATCAAACATGTGGTTGTAAAACTGTGTCTCATACTTTGGTTCAATATCATTGAGATTTTAAAACACTTTTTTTACCTTCCATTTACTACAATTTAAATTAGTTCAATAAATTTAATACATATCGATCATCATTACTATTAAAGTTTTGAATTTTTAAAATATGCACAATTAATTATGATATAAATCCAAAAAAATAAGTTAATAATTAATACTTCATCTCATAATGATCAAATACATTTTCTAAAAAAATCATCTTTCACGTAATAAAACTATTAAAAAGATATATTACTAGAGTAGGATTGATGGAAAACAAAATAAAAAAAATAAAAACTATTCTAAGTATATGATTTTGGTAAATGAGTATATATGTTTTCGGGTTTACCCTTCGGGTTCTGGTTCGTTTACCGTCCCTACAAACCTAACTATTTTCATGTCGTGTTTCATATATGTCAGAAATTGCCGTCCTGTACATGTTGTGTCAAGTTTGCATGATCATTACAACATAATGAATTGTGAATTTGTAATCATATTTTTTTTGCTTTTATTGTGGTGTTATTAGGGTTACAAGGAGAAGATTGTGGACATTAGGGAGGAGATATTACGCAAAAGACGGGCAGGGAAACTGCCCGGTGACACCACTTCCGTCTTGAAATCATGGTGGCAATCCCATGCCAAATGGCCATACCCTACGGTCAGTTAATTGCTTAAATCTTTCAAACAACAATATAATTATATAACTTATGACAATAAGAATAACAACAGGAAGAAGATAAGGCAAGACTGGTACAAGAAACTGGCCTGCAGTTAAAGCAGATAAACAACTGGTTTATTAATCAAAGAAAACGAAACTGGCACAGCAATCCTTCTTCTTCAACCGTCTCGAAGAGCAAGTGCAAAAAGTATTACATTTTTAGACGATAAAATCTTCATTTCGAATATGAAAGCATGCATGTTTTAAAGTTATAAAATGTTTTTTTTAAGTAATGCAGGTGACAGAAGCAGTGATTAAGAAATTTTAGAACTCGAGAAATCGAGATGATTGTGCATACATGCAATTGCAAGAAAACTGAAATGCATGGGCTGCTGTTTGATCTAGCAGGAAAAGATGATGAACACTGGGTTGCATGTGGTATACGTTTAGAAGTTTGATTTTTTGAAGTCATATATGACCAAAACTGGATATATAAAAGATTCAAGTTCATGTATGTTAATTAGGTGTATGTATCAGTTTTGTGATGCATGTGTGGAGTTTTAGCCAGAATAACTAAAATATGTAATCGGGTTTAGCCTTTTTAATATACTATAAAACTATTCTTAATTTCTCATATTATTATTATTATTATTATTTAAAATTGTTTATATAAAAAAATCTAAACTAACTGTTTTTAAGCACAAATATTCTTGGCACTTAGACCATCCGTAATGGAGCATTGTGCGCAGCGTTTTGGGCCAAAACGCCAGAGGCACACCGCCCCCGCCGGCGTTTTGGGAATTTCTTTTTTTCCGGCTTTTTCTACGAAACGCAACAATGGCACGAATTTCAACTTATTTGACCGTTAATTTTGTTGAACAACTGATGGGTATTGAACAAGATCCAGATCCGCCCGTCTCAGAGTCAATTACATGCGGGATCCGACGCACAAGATCCAGATCCGCCGCCGTCGTACAATCGATTACATGCCGGATCCGTCACACAAGATCCAGATCCGCCGCCGTCGCCGTCATACGTGTCGAGGTGATCTGGCTGAGATCCGGCTGAGATCCGCCATACCCGGAGGAGATGTGGAGGTGAGGTAGAGCTAGGGTTTTGGTGTCGTTAGATAGAAGGAAAGTGATTGTCAACGTTGTATTTTATTATTTTGGGTGTTGATATGATTGAAACCTTCATATGTTTGAGGTTATGGATTATACTCAGGTTATGGGTTTTACTTTTTCAAAAGTGCAGAGAAAGTGTCATGGTTAGAAACTTAAAATATTTCTTTCAACTTTTTGTATTTAAAAAAACAAATAAAATTAATGATTACTGGGCGCCACGTGGCGCATAATGCCTGGGGGTGGAGAGTTATGACTACAGCATGTTTTTGTAAAAAACCATAACTCTGACTGAGAGTCACGTGGCGCATAATGTCTGGATGTGAAGAGTTATGACTACACATGGTCGTATAAAAATAAGTTGTTCATTCAGTAGCATTGGATAACAGGATAATAATTTCATCACATTTTTTTTATCAAAAGCGTGGATATTGTTAAAATTAAACCTAATATGAGATCTTTGAATCGTATTTGTTCATACGTGAATTATATTTATGAAAAACAATAAAATAAAAATAACAAAAAAATATAGTCGTTATTGTTTTTAATTCAGATCGAATTGCATAAGTAATGAAGATAAGTGAAAATAATAATAAAACTAATTCTCACAATTATGAAAGCAATCAAATAAAATGAATAATACGTTGATTGAAGAGAAATAAAAAATAGAAGTATAATGACTTGATTAAAAAAATAATAATCACACTAATAAGTTGTCAAAAAGTATGATGAGTTGAAATCTCCTAGTATTATTGACCCTACTCGGCATCATCATGTTTTCTTACTTTTGAATGGCCTTTCTTACTTTAAACAAGTCCATAAAGCTTGTAGTCGAAGGGTTAAAAACATATAATTTTGTGATTAAGCTAGAAAGCACAATATATTTTGATGGTTTAACCCTCGCAAGGTTAATACTCACTAGCAACCCACGGGAATGGAAATTACAAGATGAAAACGACGTACAAATTATTAACACTCTTGATCACCACTCAGTTCTCATTATTCTTTTTCAAGCCCAGTTTTAGGGCAGTGCAACATGTGCAAGGGCACGAGGCTCAAAAGGTTTAAAGGGTCCAACAGATTTTTATATGGCTATTTGAGGTGCAATCTCAATTTGTTAAAATTCAGAAGAAGATCGATAATGAAATTCAGTTTTAACACAAATTAAATTCTATTAAATTCAGTTTCAATACAAACAAAAATCATTAAAATTATATTTAGTAAAATAAAAAACATAGTTTGATTATTATTTAATAATGAGATGATTCAACCAACCAACTAATATAAATAAAATTTAAAATATTAAATCATGATATAATTGAATGAGTCTTAACATTTTTAGTCTTTATAGTATATATTGAATATAATAATGTATATTATGATTTATGTATAAAATAGATGAAAAAAATATTATGCAGGTTACAATCGGGTATTTTATCGGGTAATTGAGGCTGCGTCATCAGATATATTACAAATCACATACCTATCTTAAATTCATGAAAAAAAATCAAAGGTAATCCCAAACCCGTCCATACCCTATTAACCTAAGAAGGAGGCCTGAATTTTATCTCGCACGTAAATTTTTTTCTTCATTCTCGAAGACGGGCTTGTTCTTTTTTATTATATAATTTTAAGTGAAAAGCATGTATACATAATTGCAGACAACTATGGATCGATATTATCTAATTAGTATATTTACAAAGTTTTGTGCCACAATGTAGTGTTAATCTGTTTTAGTATATATTTAGAAATAGTTTCATGTTTTAACATAAATGGTTCATTTGTCTAGATGGTTGTGGACTTGTTTTGTTTAAAAAAGCAAAGGTGGGTGGGGGTTTGTTTTCTTGTTCCTTCCAAAGGATTTTAGTTTTTAAAGTTTTTTAGTGTATAGGATTTGTTTTCAAAGTTTTAGTATACGTATTTTTACTTTTTTCAACATATAAAGCTTTGACTACCAACTTAGAGGGCCATTAACTTTGCGTCATGGTTCGTATAGGTTATACCGGTTTTTTAATAAGTAGCAAGTATTTAGAGCCCGTCATTTTTATACGGTTTGCTAGAGCATCGAACCATCATTTTTTTTAAATACCGGTTTCAACTGGCATACCGGTTTTAAGCCCAACAAATTTTTAATATTTTTTTGCGGCTCATGTTTGCACACTTTTATTTTTTTAAAAACTTTGTTCGAAAAGTTGAGTTTATATAAAATCACAAGGTAAATTATTTAACCCGGTTAAACATCTCGGTACAACTCGGTTCTACCAATCATATCATTTTTTATCCAATCCGGTATGAGTAAAATACCAGTTTTTAAAACATTGGGTGTGCTCATCATTGAAGCCACACAAATGTCCTAAGGCCTTACATGGCTAAGAATAAACTGAAACGAAGCTTTTAAATGAATCGGGAAGAAGACATTTTATGGTTATCAATTTGGGGAAGGAAATTGTTTTGGTTATGGTATCGGAATGAACGTGACAAAAACCAACATAATTCGCATAGACTCACTGTGTTTTATTTTAGTTCGTGAAGATAACCGATCGAATTTTCGTAGACTGAAGAGCTCAACGCCAGGGATCGATAATTGTTAGGTTTTACCAACTTTCAAGTTTTACCGACTAACGCCGCCCCACTGGTTCATCTCGATTTTTATAAATTTTTTTGTTTTATTTTTGGCTTTAGTTCCGGTATAATAACGCACGTAACCGAAAACTCAACGCTTGGATTTTACCACCGCCCATATTTTACCGACTTCGCCGGGCAACACACTAGTTATTGATATTTGAAATATGATGTGTTGTACCTCTTATCTATATGATAATCCCACACGCTTTCAATGTCATAATACAATATTTTGTGAAAGAATATAGATAAGTATAGATGCTTGCAATACATGAGTGAAAATAGTGATGTTTAAATCTAGCATGTATGTATATAAATATCTGTAAATGCTCTTTCATGCAGTCACTTCCCTCTATTTTCTCTCAACCGGAATACTTTATGATATAAAGATATAAAATAGAAATAGATATATTACCACTTGGTTTTTTTTAACGGAGCCTGAATATTTCAATGTACTTCCCTCTATTTTCTTTCAACCTAAAACCTTCATTACTTGTCAATCGACTCAAACCTAGCAACAAAAAATTAAAATCTTTTTTTAAACAAACTTCGGCCACAAATTTTGTGGCTCAAGTGTGTTCTTGAAAGCACACCATTTTCAAACCTAAACCAAAGCTTTAAAATCATGACGCCAAGAAAAAATTCATTACCATTTTCTTTTCTTCTTTTTCTTGGCCACCTTTTATAATCATCAAAGGCAGAGTCCCATTATGAGAGTAAATGACTTGATATTTTCTATTCACAAACTAATATATACACGTTTACAATGCATGAATTAAGGAGAAATTATATCCTTACTAAAATACAAGATGTAACCATATTTGACTAGATAACAATTTTGAATTTTAAACTATTTATTTTAGCGGCTATTACCCATTATACCATCTCCCAATCAAGACCCTCTTTAGGTTGATATATATCTCTTCTTGATTTGTCTTTAGATTCTTAATATATTCATTGTTTTGCTAAAACTTTTGAGTTTCTTAGAGGAGGTGATGAACATCTTTCTTTCTTTGTATTTTGTAGAGAATGTATCACTTGTGTTGGCTCAAGAAAGAACAACCAGAAAAGACCCCCTCTTGATAAATTCAAGAAATATAGAGGGCTTTAAGCTAGCTTCTTGATTCTTAATTTATTTGATCGTAAACGAAGAATTTAATCTATCACATGAATTGTTATTTGTAAGCTTGAAAAAAGCTCATCAAAACCCTTAATCTTAAGACTTAATTAAACGGTCAAAAACTAACATTTACGCACCCCAAATATGATTTGTTGTTAAAATGTGTGTGTCAAGGCCCCGGCCCCGCCAAAAGGTGAGATGAGTCGGGGGAACAAAACAGGCTCGAGTGAATCAAGGAGTGATGAACCGGAAAAAACTAGTTGCATGTGTGAACTGGCTAGAAATAGCTGCAAACGGTCTGAACCAATAACTGCTCTAAACAATTAAATTTCGGTGTAAAATATCTAAAATGGTCTAGACCGGACATGCAACTTAATTGCTTGTATAAAGCATGCCCTCTTTAAAATGGCTGGTACTCACCCGCTGTGCCTAGAGCCTTAATTAACTATCTAGCAGATTAATTTATGCATACATCTTTTGTGTAACTATTAATAAGAAATTAGATTCATTACTAAACATTTGGCTAAGACAATTTATGACTCATCTCACGCATGCTAATTGATTGTATATAGTCGGTGGCATTCACGGCTGCACCATTCTTCATAGTGGCCACAACTTAGCTCGTGATCTTTGGTCTATTCTTATCAATAGTACTCTTATGCTACTGTTGCTGCGGAAAAGAATCTTAAGTGCATTCAAAAACCGGCGTGCACTCTATCTCTCATTTTCCTAATTCTCTTCACCATCATGGCAATCAACAATGTAATTACCTATTCAGATTCCGTTTTCTAACCACAAAACAAATCATCATTCTTCACTAAAAAACCACGATTTTTTCAGTGTGAGATCTATAGTTTTGTACACGGGACAAGGGAAATTCGATCAAAGTACGGCGAAAGCATTGATATATATCGTTAGTCAAGACAATCTGACTGCTGAAAGACTTGGTAAGGTCTCCGAAGTTCTTGATGATGCAAAGAAAATAATTGTCGCACAAATGTTCTTGCCTGTTAATGCATAAGCTGACATTGATGAGATACAAACAAAGCTTAATGTTTCGGCTACTGAACTTTCCGAGAACCAAAGAGAATGAAGAAGACAATCATGATACCCCACCACACAACTCCTTTGATACAGTTTTTATGGTTAATATGTTTAAAGCACAATGAATTTATATATGATATTTGAAAAAGAATTTTAAAAGTAGGCAACTTCGTTGGTGGAGCTACGTACATACATGGTATCTGGCTTAACCTATTGGAATCTATAGTATTATGGTTTTAGACTTTTAGTATCGAGCCAAATGGCATGTTTTTTTCTTAAGATGTATAAAAGACTTGAGTTGTAATCAATAGAGGTACAATATATACGGAAAAACTGGGTCATTGGGCTCAATATTAATACCCTAATACTATAGGTTTCAAACAACCGGTATCTTTCATTTCCAGTAGCTAAATATTACCCGTTATTAGGCAACTCAGCTAGAACATAACTTGTTGACCCATTTAGTTAATGGTTAATCCACCCGAACAATTCCCATTCTCACTTTCCCCATTCTTTAGCTCTTTTATCTGGACCATGAATCTCGAGATAAAATATACAAACCTAAGGTTGTTAAATGAAAAACTAGAGATAAGGGAAAAAAAAACTTAAATACATCGGGTTACTTTAAGATGTGGCTTTATTAAACATAAAGAAAACATGTGCTAAACTAATAAACAACTACACTCAAAAGAACTATCCCACTAATTACATATATTAAAAATTAAAAACTAGCTGACTACATAACCCGGCTATGGCTAATCTCAGTTTCTAGATGTAGCACACATCAATTGAATGAGTTGGGTTCTCCCTGGCCCAACAAAATTTACAAGCATATGGTTTCCAGTTTCCTTAAATAAAAAATATATTAAAACTTTGATGTTTTATACTTTTATATACATGTTAACAAAATTGTGACATATTTTCAATGTCTCCTTGCGGTCTGTCCAATCTTTGGCTTGCAATGCATGGTTTACATGTGAGTGAAATGCCTTTTTGGTTATGAACTATTTACAATAAATACGTTAATCATCGTAGATTGGCGATATTCAGATGGATTTTTGTCACCGTAACACTTATATTACGCGGTGTGTTCCTTTGTCTACATGACAAGTAAGGTCGTTACTAATCCTACATGTTTGTAACCAAAACATTTTAATGGCATCATTATAACTCGTAATATATAATGTTACCGCAGATAGTTGCATGACCATGAACCGGTGAGTTGCGAACCCAACGGCTCGTACAACTCTAGACAATATCTTGCCATGTATAGACAACATCTTCGCTCATGAGACCTCCTAGCAACGAGCCACTTTACTTCAACCAGTCCGGCTCGATGGTGCCACCCCTTTGCAACCCATTCAATACGGACTTCACTAACAGAACATGTGACCAGAATGAAGTGCCATTAAGTGAAGCCACACTTGTATATATACGATAAATATGTTTGTAAAGTTTCTTCTAGCCAGAAGTGCACCACCACGGCCGGCTAACACCTGATTCGTTTAGCCAGACGTTCGCCCAATATAATTAAGCTACGTACTCACTGTACCTTACGGACCATTTTTGGTGGATCTTCAAGATTGCACATTGGTCCACCAGGCATTTACTGACATCTTGCAAGATCATTGTCTGGGACTATGCCGCTAACTCAACTTGATTGTATCTATATCGGCTTGTTGATGGTGTCATTGGCGGTGATGTTTTCGCTTGTTTTTTGGATGGTTTATGGGAAGCGAGGAGATATCGTGTTTATACATAAATGGTTACGGGTAGAAAAAGAGTGTAAACGATATTTTTAACATAATGGTTTGTAAATATAAACGAGTGGCTAAAATGTTTGTGATGCATAATATTTTTTGTTGTTTGTGTTTTGGTAAGCATTAATTAAAACATAAAGCCCACTTGTCATATTAAGCCCAGCTACTTTACTAGCTTCTGTGGATCAGCCCAACTACCTATAAGAGTTTAGACCGACTTCACTAAAAAGGGTCAAGTTATTCTACAAAGGGTAACAAAAATGATAAGTGTGAGAAGCCATAAATAATTGGCACGTGTCAAGTGGGGACCAAAAAGAAAAGGGTATATAGGTAATTGTACACATTTCCTCTCTCTACATGCAAGGCACATGTTAATACCCCCATCATTTTTGAACGTCTATAACTTTTTCGTATGATTTTTTTTTTTTTTTAAATTCATCATAATAACACGCGTTTTTTATCTATAATATGAGTATGATTTTTGTTATATAAAATTTATAACAAAAATTACGTTATTGTGTCTTTGCGCACACCATTGTGTCTTTTTTCGTTATTGTGTCTTTTCGCACACCATTGTGTCTTTTTACGTCATTGTGTTTTTTCGTCATTGTGTCTTTCAACTCATCATTATGTTTTTTTAAATACTAATAATACCGTTGTGTAATAATAATATGTAAAAATAATGATAAAATAATAACAAATTATCTAATACATAAACACAATGATTAATACATGTTACATAATAACTTGAAACGTAAAACACAATGGTGAATACGTATAACACAATGACCTAAAACGTAAGACACAATGGTGAATACGTATAACACAATGACCTAAAACGTAAGACAAAATGATGAATATATATAACACAATGATTTGAAACGTAAAAACACAATAGAAACAACATATTACACAATGAACAACAAACAACACAAATTAAAAAACCCATTAATTTTTTTTTATTTTTATATAACAATATGATACTCATATTAAAGATAAAACATGCTTAGTATTATGGTGATTTTTTTTAAAAAAAAATTATGTCGTATGAAAAAATTATGGGTATTTTAAAATGATTGGGGAATTGACATGTGCCTTGTATGTGGAGAGAGAAAGTCAAGAAAGGTGAGTTATTTACTTCATGCCTTTTCCATCAATTTTTATTTATTAAATTAATCTCAGTCATTCATATCTAAAATCAATGGACATGATTCCGTCTCACCCTTCTCATTTTTGTTGTTTTTTGTATTTTAACTTTACCCACAGAATCAGCTCATACAAAATCAATTAACCAACATATATAATTAAAACATATAAGTTGAATTGATTAACATGTGACTTATACATTTCAACATAACCCACTTTTCAATAATAGAGATCACGCCAAAAAAAAAAAAAAAGTTAGTGTCACCCTAGAGTTCTAGACACTTTTGGACCGTCCTAAATGAGAAAATGGTGGACTGGTCATACACAATATTCATGTGTATGTCTTGCTAAATACAAAATTGGTTTGGCTAAATAATGTTAAGGTTTTTCTTCTTCTTTCTTTTTTATCCTAACATTCTAGATTATTGTGAGAAGTAATAGGTTATGACACTTAGGTTTTAACCTTAACACATATTTAGATATAAGTTGGTTTTGAATTCTGTTAATTTGGTTAACCAGATTCTTCAAATTCAGCCAAGAGTTTTTGAACCCATTATAGTGATTTTGATTGAATTGGACCAATTGGTTTATTTCATTAATCAGGAGGCATCATATAGCCATGTACAAATACAAAATAATACTCGTAGAAGCTATCTCTGACATATGTTTTGAATTAAAACACTAGGATGAAGTTATATGTAATACGTCTCATCCATAAAATGGAGGATCCATCAAGACTCCTATCTTGGAGATTAGATACACAACCCATCTAAGCAATTTTGTGATAGCGTCCGTTGGTTGGTTTGTAGAGTGAATGGGGAAGACCTGTAAGACCCATTGACAACTTTTTCTCGTACAAAGTGATAATCAAGTGCCACATGCTTCATACAAGACTAGTAGACTGGATGGACACAAAGGTAAGTAGACCTCTTGTGTACAGTATAATTTAGGAGAAGTGGATGTAAAGATACCAAGTTCATGGAGTAAGTTTTGAACCCAGAAGACCTCAAACAAAGCATTAGCTAAGGCTTTGTATTCTGCCTTAGTTTATGAATGAGAGACCGATTTCTTATGTGCTTTCTTCCAAGAGATGTTATAATCGAAGGTCCCTGCGTGTACCTTCTATTTAGGTGGCATCTCCGCATAGGCCCGTCGAAGGTGGTCCCTAGGTGCGCCCAATGCACCTGTCAACCTGTCCTTGGCCTTTTCCATTCAATGGTTTATCGAGCATTTTCTTTTCTTTTCTTTTTTTAATCTCAGATGGTATATTCGACCTGGATCCAAGCCCATATCTTTTCATACATGAAAATCGGAGCCTAGAGGTTTGATTCTAAATCTCTTGATTTCTCGTTATAGTAAGTCTTTATCATCTGTTATTTACTCATTTTAACAAATTTGTATTGTTCTTTAATTTCTCAATCTTATTATTCGTTAGATCGTGAAGTTGGTGGTTCTAGTGGTATAAGAAACCTCCCTCGGAGTTTTTTTGAGAATGCAAACTTACATGACAAAAATCTTTTTTTTTTCTAATCTATATTATATATAATACATGAGATAACACATACTTTTTAAATAATTTACAATTTGTAAATTATAAGGTGCCCATTCTATCATGTAAGATAGGGCATGCTTGTCCATTAGAAATATGCATATAAATAGTTACAAAATTGCTCCATCATATTTACAATTTACTCAACTTTTGTAATTTAAGAAATAGTTACAACTTTGAACATTTAACTTTACCCATGTATTCTTCTTAATTTTAATTGTAAACCAACTTCCCACCAACGATTTTTCAACAGCCATAATTTTTTCTTACGTTAATATATTTTTTAAAAAATTTGGGTATGGTATTGCTATAGTTGTTTTTTTCAATTAAAAAAGTTAACATGTTACGTATGAGTGTTCACACTTCGGTTTTAAAGGTTTCTAAGTTAAACCATGAGCCAAACCGTTAGTTCGATTTTTCGTCATTGAAAACCGAAACTGAACCGTTGAAAACTTAAACTGAATCGTTACTAATGGTTTGGTTTCACGCATTGAGCTTCAATAATAAGTTTGCCGTTCGGTCCAATTTTATATGGCTGATTTTTGGTATAAACCGTAAATCAAACCGTTTGCTATGGTTTGAACATTCAGAAACCGACTGACCAAATGTGGTGATTGGCTTAAACGTTTTCAAGGTTTCAAACGAGCCTTGAACATCCATAATTGTTATATGATTACTAAGATTTTTGTTTCCCGTCATATCACGCGAACACCGTCTAGTTTCTTAAATTCATTTTTCTTTGATTTGAATACTATTTACTTATGGAGATAAAATGTTTGATTAATAACTGAAGTCAATTTTATGCTATGGTGCTAACTTCTAAGCCGAATGAGTGTGTTAATTCTTGGCCCAAGTATGTGGTAGTAGAGATTGTGCTCTTTCTTTCGGTTTTTAAAACAAATTCATAATGTTTGTTTGGGTCTATAAGAAAGAGATTGTGCTCTTTGTTTCATTTAGATATACTTGCTCGATAGATTCTAGCCTCCGCTCTACCTTGCTACGTTCTAATTGTTACTCTATGGTTTTATGCATCACTTAATTCGAGTAAATTGTGGTTTAAAACAAATCATAATTCAAAGTAAATTGTGGTAAAAAAATATATTAACCTGCATTGAACCAACTCCTTTTGTCCAATTTTTACCACCAACCTCTCACACTTTTTATAAATCCATCGATACCTCCTGTTTAGTTGCACCTGGCAAATTGGTGCCATTGTATGTGCGACACTAGAGTGAACGTATACGGCGTCCTAGACATAGTGCATACTGTATACATATGCATTTATGTATGTTGCATATAACGTTTCTGTTGAATATGTGTACGTATGACATAACATTTGATATATTCACCATAGCACGCTACAAAGACCTCTCTACTAAATATATATACTTGGTCAAAAATAAATTATATTCTGCATATGATTTGTTCCTTCAAAGTGTGGAAAGGTTGTGACCCAAGTCCCCACCATTTGGAAAGGTTGGACTTGTCAATCAATTCTTACTATGCTACGATTGTTGGTGGTTTGCAATTTGTAAAACGACTCTTCCATTTTTTACAATCTACTCACAATTCTTGGGAGCTTTAAACAACCACCCAATTAATAAATTTATTTATCTAAATTACACATTTATTGTAATCTATAAGAATTATTAATTCACGAAAATATATAAATATTAAATGCAAATACATAGCTTATTTTTTACATTTGAAGTTAGTAAAATCCTAAAGATCAAATTGACAAATGTAAGGTTGTGAGTGCAAAGTGTTACAAATGCACGATACATGTGAAATTTTTTTGTTAAAATTAAAAAAAATATATAAAATCCTAAAGATCGAATTGACAATTCTTGATAAATGTATATGCTAATTTTAAAAAACGTCATAACACCAACATATGCGGTTTTAAGATATTCATCAGTTGTGACTATAATTTGTAAGCTAATAGCCAATTTTGAAGTCTACAAAATGGAACATTTCTTTTGTTGACTTTAGGTACGTTTCTAATTATGAACTATGAACGTGTACATGACTATAGGTGGGAATGTGGGATATAGTTGACCCACAATGCAGTGGGCACAATCTAGAAACTGGTTACAAACAATGTGTATATATCATGTATCCAGCCATCCGAACTACTTACTGAAGGGCAAGCACCAACGAATTACTCACTTCATTCACAGCGCGGGGGAGAGACAGAGAAGGGTCAGTAATAACTCACAGCCGGGGTAAAAAGGTCCTACTTCCTTACTCACTCAAGTCATTGCTGTCCCGTGTGGAAGGGCTCTCGCTCAACGGATCAAAGGTACGCCGGGGATAACAGGCTGATGACTCCCAAGAGCTCTTATCAACGGAGTCGTTTGGCACCTCGATGTCGACTCATCACATCCTGGGGTTGAAGAAGGTCCCAAGGGTTCGGTTGTTCGCCGATTAGACAAAGATATTCGGTTATCATCTTTTATATAAAATAGTTTATAGTAGTAAAATCATATGAAATACTTCGTAACTGTTATCTTTTATATGATTTTATGACTTGTATATCCTAACTAAAACTATTAATTACATGTTCCAAATACTTTTGTCAAGATACCGTTCCTATGTTGAAAATTAAGCATACAAAACCATGTGCTTGTAGAACCTAATGCATAACATAATTAATGTATTTGATCTTTTATTTAAAAAAAACTCATTATGCTTGATTTTTATATAATGTATTTATTCGATACTACGAATCTCGCAAACCGCAAACCTATGCAGTCGATATCGTCGATACATCACCGATATATCAGTGATATATCGGTTATCGGTCCTTGACGATATATAAATCAGAATATCGGTTCAGAATATCAGTACCGATAATATCAATGATATTGACCGATATATCACCGATACTCCCGATATTAGTGTTAAGTCTTTATTATCAAGTTTTAGTGTTCAATATTAGTGTTTTAAGTATTAATCAATTCTTACTATGCTACGATTGTTGGTGTTTTGCAATTTGTAAAAGGTTAATTTGTTCATTGTAGGAGACTATACTGAATTATTAGTGTTAAATTGCTATATATATGAATTTTACATGATATTAAAATTAACGATATCCCACCGATATCGCACTGCGATAACCGATATCACAGATATCGGTCCTTGACCGATATCCGATATTTTTCCGCATCAACTGCTTAGCCGCAAACATGTCATGTGCATCTTCTTTGTTTGATTACCGTTTATGTAAAAGCATTGTTAACATGTAGAGTTTGTAGTCTCAAAAGAAACTTAACTACTATCATAAAGTGGGGGTCGTAGGGTGCCCGAGCACGTTGGCGGGTGAGGGGAGCTGCTTATAAAATATAACTTTTGTTATGGGTATGTAGTGGGTTTTATCGTAGTAAAATGGGTGTTAAACACCACCCCACCATGGCTTGGTGGGACGCGAAATTGATGGTCGCGATAGAGGTCATAGATGCAAGGAGGAAGAATTTGAACGTTGGTGGTAGGTGGAATGGTGTCCAACGGCTAGAACCAATAACAAAAGGAAAAAAAAAACAAATTAAATGAAGTCTATATATACCAATCAAACAAACAAAATATTCACTCACCACCTAAATCTTCTAATTTTTAAAGAAATATTAATTTTTCGTCATCATGTTCATCCCGGAGCTATTCATAGAAGTCGTTCTTGTCATTCCAAGTTGGTAGAACATATTTGAAAGTGCTGCCCACGTGACTACAACTAATTTGAAGTATTATTTTTTTAATGACTATGATTAATATTTGGTGATATAATCGCTAACTTGGTCTAGTGACAATACAATTAAAGTGGTTGTGAGTTATACTCTTGAGACATTGGGATGATAGTTGGAAAACAACTAGTTGTCAAAAAAAAATATTAACATTTGGTGATTTTTAAAATTTCAGCATTTATTAAACAAATTAACATGTCATGTTTGGTTACCAGGAATGAGATTATTCTTCACTTTATTATTATTAATTAATAAATAAGAATATTATTTAGTAACAATAAATATTATTATTGTTAGTAAACAATATTATTATAATTATCTTTTCATAATAATAATTATTATTAATATTAGTGAATATTATAATTAATGAAAATAGTAATAATAATTAATAAATAATATTAATAATAATATGATATTCATACTCACTAGATTTCAAGACCCGCACGTTGCATCCTTACTATTTAACCGAATAAAAATATCGTAAAAATGTTGAATAACACATACACGTGAAATGTTAACTCACCAAATTTATATATAATAATAATTCTAATACAATAATAGTCATATTATAATATACAAAACAATAATAATATTGGTAATACAACTATAATTATAATATAATATTGATATAATAATAATAACAATTATTATTATTATTATTTGGCGCATGCCTCAAAGCCTCAAAAAATTATTATTGGTAATAAGGACACCGCCCCACCAAAGCCTCGAAAAACTTTGGCGAATGTCCTTTTTGACAAAATCGCTCAGAGCCTGGGAGAAGTTTTTGGATTGTCCCCCAGACAGAAGGCGGTTATTGAATGCTTACAAGGGCCTCATGCCCAAGATTTTCTGACTGTTATCCCGATTGATGGCTTGGGCCAAAGCATGTCTGCGGTCGAGTATAGGGCCATTCTTAAGTACCGTTTGATGGTCCCAATGTACCCAGAAGACGAAACATGTCCGATCTGCCGTAAGGCTTGCCTGGATAAATTCGGAGAGCATGCGGTTCATTGCAAGGAGATGTCTGGGTTCAAATACCGACATAATTGGGTGCGAGACGTTCTTTGAGACATCTTAAGGCGAGCTGGGATATCAGCTAAAAAGGAAGCCCCCGTAAACTTCCTTACCACGGAAGGGAGATCCACTCTACGACTGGCAGATTTGCTCGTCTTTGGTTGGGCCGGGGGAAAACACGCTTGTGTTGACTTCACAGGGGGTATCTCCTTTAGCTGGTTTGAGGGATAATGGGTTTGTAGCTGGGCAAGCAATGAAAAGGGCTGAAACGAAGAAGGTGGAGAAACATGCAAAAGCCTGCGAAGAAAACCAACATGTTTTTGTCCTTCTGGCTTTTGATACCTTTGGCTCCTTGGCACCGGAAGCTATCCGTTTTCTAACCAGGGTCCAACAGGTTGTGCATAGCAATGTGTCGACTCCAAAGGGGCAGGGGTATGTCTTTAGCATGTTAGGGTTTGCAATTCAGAAAGGGGTGGCGGCGCAGCTTGTTGTCCGCCTACCTGCTATATTGATGTAATATATATGTTTCTATATATTAAAAAAAATTATTATTTATTTTAACTATAATATAATATTGATATAATAATAACAACAATTATTATTATTATTATTTATTGTATCCTTTTATTCTTTGAAGGATTGAAAAAAACGACCAATTCTCAAAATATGACATTTGAGGAGAGAGAATCTTAAAATAGGCCAAAAGTTTAAAACTTCTCAAAATACGCTATTGAAATCTATCTCCGTCGTGCCATTTGGTTTTCCCACTGATGATTTCCATCCCCCAATGGAACAGTGACACGTGTAAAGATGCTGACCCCCACCCGTGAGATTTCAAAGGAAATCCGTCTGACCCGAGAGATTTCAAAGAAAATTCGTCTTACCCGTGAGATTTCAAACCAAAACAGTATCCTTCGTGAGTTTTTGAAAAAAATTAAATCCAACTCATTCCACCATTGATTCACCACCACCGCCGCCACGCACACCGTCACCTGCTGGAAAACAGAGAAGACGATGGAACCATTGATTCACCACCACCGCCACTTGCCGGAAATCGCGGAAGACGACAAAACTATAGATTCACCACCACCGCCACTTGCCGGAAACAAGAGAAGAAGACGGATGCATATATGTTGATGTTGGAAGGCGAAATAGTTGATTTCACCACGAAATGGAGGCTAGCACGAAGACAACGGTGGTCGGATATGTTGATGTTGGATAGTGAGGCGACGGTGACCGGATATGGTGATGTTGGATGTTGAATACGACGGTGGCCGAAAATGGTGAATGCGACGGTAGTTGAAGATAGTGTGAATATTTCAAATAAGATGGTGGTGGTGAATCAAAGAAATGATGTGGTGGTGGTGAATCAATGGTGGATGGAGGTGAATTCAAACTTTATTCAAATCTCACGAAGGAGATGGTTTTCAAGTAAACGGTTTTGGTATCAAAAGTTCACGGGTCAGACGGATTTTGGTTGAAATTTTACGGGTTAGATGGATTTGGATTGAAAATCTCACTGGTAAGACGGATTTGGCTTGAAATCTCACATATTTGGCATAAATCCAAATGCACGACGGAGATGGATTTGTCTTGAAATCTCATGAGTGAATGGATCATTATGAAAATTTTTAAATTTTTTTTGCCTAAATTAAAAATCCCTCTTTCCTTGACCTATTTTAGGAATTTTTCTCAAAAAAAAATCTTAAAGAAATAAAATTTTTATAAATGAAGAGGGTGTCAATCCTTAACAAATAATTCATTCAATTGAAATGATTGATTTCATCTTTCTAAACACTACTTTATACTTATGACCATAACAACATTATTTAATTGTGTTATTTAATTGTGTAATGAATAAATAAATAAAAGTTAATGAACAGAAAATCAAGTTGTCCTTTAAAAAACCTACAAATAGAGAGATGTAACACAAAAATTTAAATGCGTAATAAATAAAGGTAGAGGGAGTAGAAAATGCATTATTAAAAGCATTTAATTAAAAGGGGTAACATAACCTAACCATGGTTAAGTAATCAACCAACACCAAAATATTCTCCTCACAATATCCTCCAAAGTTGTCGATAATTACAACCATACCACCACCACCCCTCTATAAATTAAGCCTCGGACCAGAGCTAGGTTTGCCCAACTGAAGAGCCAAGGGCGCTTCAGTAAATTCACCATCTCCTACCCTACACTCTCTCTTTTTCCTTTTCTCTCTCACACACAAACACCACAAAACACGCACTCACTTTCTCTCTCTAAAAATGGGCACATCTTCTAGAAAATCAAACTCACCGGCGTTTCAACGGTCACGTTCTCAGTCCGGACGGTACGGCAGCAATTCATCGGCGTTTGCATCATCAACGAGTTCAGGTTTTTATTCATCTCCATCGTCAAGTCATGTTTACAGCCGTTCGTCATCTCCGACACGTGTTAATCTCAACGGACCTGCTCCGGTGACGTCATCGTCGGTTAAATTCTCGTTATCGAACCGGTCCGGATCTCCGAACCGGTCGATGACGGTGAATCCACGAGATCAGGTTGTACGGAAGCCAAACGCTCGGAATCCGTTGAAGAATATACCGAAGAAGACGTGTATGTGTTCGCCTACAACGCATCCAGGATCGTTCCGGTGTAGCTTGCATAAAAATTATAATATCAGCCAGACGTACTCGCCGAACCGGTTGAATGCTCGTAGATCCGCGATGGCGAACTCGCTTGTGCGAATCGGTACCGTTGAAGGTGGAGATCTGGTGAAACGAGCCCTAGCGGCGTTGATCCGGCCGTCGTCGCATCAGCAGCGGCGGAGATCGGCGTTTCAGCCGAGACCTAGCCGGCTATCGGTTATGTCTAAGGCGGATGATTGTGATTAGTTGTTCGGTTACAGGTTTGGTAAAATTTTATACATCTTACCTTCAATTCGACGAAATGAAATCTATCCTTAAGTTTTGAGACACCGATGATGAACCTCTTTTGTACATGGATCATGGATGATGATGATGATGATGATGATGATGATGATGATATTATATATTGGACTTCAACTTCAATTCATAAACCTAACTAATAAGTAAACAAATTAAAATTCTAATTAATCTATAACTAAAACTTAAATTAAACATTCATACGCTTTTCGTGTGGTTTGTGTATTGAATAATTTGATTGTTGATTGACGGTTGACCCATCTGTATTCGCAGCATCAGATTCCGTGTTGCGTATGTTACGTGCCGTGGAATCCGTGCAATGTTCCGTTAGTCGACACCGTATTCCGTCATTTCGCCGTTATTGTTGAAGAACATGGGCCGTTTGGTGGCGGATGCCTTACGTGTAAGGTATTGTTTACTTTTTGTTGAATTTTGAATTTTGTTGAATTTAATTTATTATTAATATTATTATTGTTTATGACGGTTCACGCAACAGGAATGATGGTAAAGATTTTGACCTTGACATTGGATAAGGCTGAGGGGTGTGGGGGGCGCGAGTGGGGGCGCGAGTGGGGGCTCTGGTCAATAATATTATAACGTGTGGCAGAGAGAGAAACTGGATAAGGGGGGTGTTGGAGCCCCCGTTGGAGCCCCTGGCCCTGGTGTGGAAGGGCTCCAGCGGATTTTTTTTTATTTTTTTATAAATATGTTCAAAAAACGTATTATTAAAAAAACTCATAAATTATTAAAAAAAACACACATTAATGAAAAAACACATTAATATCTAAAAATAAAATAAAAATAAAAGTACTAAAAAAAAACATTATTCTTATTCTTCGGCTTGGTCTTCTTCGATCAACCTCTTTCGGATTTTTTTAAAAAAAAGTTTGGAAGATGGGTTGATTTTGGGTTTTTTTTGAAGTTGTGGTAATTGTTTTATGTGAAATGGGTTATAT
Source organism: Bidens hawaiensis (assembly GCF_021521415.1). Taxonomy (NCBI): domain Eukaryota; kingdom Viridiplantae; phylum Streptophyta; class Magnoliopsida; order Asterales; family Asteraceae; genus Bidens; species Bidens hawaiensis. The sequence goes on along the minus strand of NW_027505911.1, from coordinate 76,084 downwards.
ATAGGAAGAAAAAACTTTTTTTTTTATTAAATAAGAGCCTAACGGCTCATTTTAAATGTCCAACGGCTAGATCACACTTTCCCATGTCTCTTTACGCCCATCCTCACCCGCTAACAGGCTTGCGCCTGCTTTGTTTTTCGTGCTCGCGCCCCGATAGCACCACAGGTGGTGTGGTGCTAGCGCCTGGGGGCGCGAGCGGAGGGGCTTTAGCGCCCCCGTTGAAGCCCCACACCCCTCAGCCTAAGTGGGAACGTGAATTGGTATGCCTTTCTAGACAAGTTAAAAACCCTTTCTGGAGAAGTTATAACCGTTGGATCTTTCACACGTTAAAGACACCTAAGGCTGAGGGGTGTGGGGGGCTTTAATGGGGGCTCCAACCAATAATATTATGACGTGTGGCAGAGAGAGAAACTGGATAAGGGGGGTGTTAGAGCCCCCGTTGGAGGGGCTCCAGCGAATTTTTTTTTTATTTTTTTTATAAATATATTCAAACAACGTATTTTTAAAAAAACTCATAAATTATTAAAAAAACACACATTAATAAAAAAACACATTAATATCTAAAAATAAAATAAAAATTAAAGTACTAAAAAAAACATTCTTCTTATTCTTCGGCTTGGTCTTCTTCGATCAACCTCTTTCGGATACGTTCCTTTTGCTTTTCCATTAACATTTGATCGACCGGATTTAGGTTACTGAAGTCTCTTGTAAGAAAGTCCAAATCTCTCATTCGACTTTTTTCCTTTTTGTCATAAGAGACCACCTCCATGGTTTTGTTGAATTTATTGAGGGATTCAACAAGATTGGCGATGTTTACGGCTTCCCCCTCAGCCGGTTTTTTCCCCTTGGCGTCCCTTCCCAATGGCCACCTCCTCGGCGGTGAAGACGTTTCCTCCTCCGCAATGTTTAGGTCGAATCCAACGCGGCAATCCGACCCGGTTGAAGTGCTATACGCTCCAGACGAACTAGTTTTAGTCCGTTTCGGCCTTACTTCCGCATCAAAGTCCGGCGCCACCAGCTTAACCCACTTGGAACACCTTTTCAACCTCTCCCACAACTTTAAATCGTCCAACGTCTTCACCATCCCATACCTCCGCAAACACTCCTGCTTCCACTCTTCGACCGTGAAATTGTAAACCGCCAAATCATCACTGCCACTTGGTCTCATACGACCGCTGTTCCTGTTGAAAAGATTAGTAAACAAGCCGACAAATTTTCTGATTTCGGACCACCGACCCGAAATCATATCGGCGTTCCGCTCTGTACTTCCAACGAGCATGTAGAACGTCTCACTAACCTTTGTCCAAAAAATCTTGCTCTTTTGGTAGTCGGCTGCAAAATGACTAAATAAATTAGATTTGCATTTAACTTTTTTATTTAACTTTTTTATTAAAAATCATTTTTAAAAACGTTAAAACAATTACCGCAACTCCGATCCTCAGAAATGACTATCCAAGCCCGACACAAGGCTTCCTTCTCATCCGATGACCACGGAGTGGCTTTCCGTTTCGTCCTCGGAGTCGAAGCCGGTCCCGACCCGTCCGTTGCAACTTGTTTTTTCCGGTGGACGCGTCTTTTTGGTCCCGTAGCTTCACCGTGTGATTCTTGTGTCTCCGGAACAACAAAGTTAGGAGACGGTTGTGTGTTGGATGGTTGAAAGCCGGATGATTCTTGCGGCTCCGAATAAAACATCGGTGGGTGCGGTGACGACCATAAATCATCGTCAAGATAATCTGAATCAAGGTTTGGGAACCAATTTCCAGCCATTTTTTTTAAAAAAAGTTGAGAAGATGAATTGATTTTGGGTGAAGGTTTGAAGTTTTGGTATAAAAATGGGTGAAATGGGGTATAATTATATAGGAAAAATATTTTTTTTTTTTTGGTTTGTTCGGCTCCGAACGGTCAAAAAACCATCAAAAGTTGTGCAGCCCTCTCTCTTCTCCCGCTAACCGGCTCACGCCTGCATTGTTTTTCGCGTTAGCGCCCCCGCTAGCGCCCTGGTGGTGTGGTGTTAGCGCCTGGGGGCGCGAGCGGAGGGGCTCTAGCGCTCCCGTTGAAGCCCCACACCCCTCAGTCTAATACCTAGTCATGGGCTTGGGAGTGAACTTTGAAGACATAATTTAAAAAATTCATTATAAAAAAGAAAAAATTCCTAAAATGGGAAAAATGTTATATTAAAACGGCCATATAACCACTTCTTTAAAGTAAGCGAGATTTTACAACCCGTTCGCTGTGTTGGGTTTGTGACTGAGAAAATAAATTAGTGAACATTTAAAAATGTTAACGTTACTCATAAGTCGTAACACAAATGTAACCCCCTATCACTAAACGAAAAGTCATGATGATACTTGAAAAAACTCGAAATTGAATTAAACCACTCAAGGTTCAGAGCTCCGCCATGACTGTGACATAGGTTACCACGCCAAATAGCGGAGCTATCATATTAGCATAGGATGAAGATTCAAGAGACAAACGAACAACAACATAAAAGCACCACCCATAGCTGTTACTGACGGTCGGAAATGGCATGTCACACATGCACTGACGCGTCAACCTATAACTGCAAAACACCACCACAACTCTTGCATACCATTGCTTGCCACCGGCACCATCTCACCATCGTGATGTTTACTGAGACGATATCTAGGGTTTCCATCTACCACAATGAAAAGTTGGGGCAAATGACAGTGAGGCAAGGCGGCATCTAGGGTTTGATCATCGCTTGATACCAAAATGGACAGTGAGTTGTGGTGGTTAAGAAGTTGCCAAAATTGTAGATTGTATCTAGGTTTTTTATTTACGTTGGTCGTTGACAGGGACGATGAGGTTACACAAGCTAGCGGTAGCTGGTGACCGCCAGAGGTGAGTGGTGGCTGCCAAAAGTGCATTCGGCGGTGGCTGTTGGTGACTTGCAAAGTTGACTAGTGGTTGCGAGGCAACCTGAAATACAACTGAGTAAATATGATAGGTGGTGCAAGTGCTGAGTGAACAGGAGAAGTGCAAACGGGGTGAGATTCTGTAAACAAACCGAATGTTCAGCGAATAGTTTGTTTATGTTCGGTCGTTTAATAAATGAACGAACATGAACATAGCCCCCTTCCATTTAATTGTGTTCGTGAATGTTTAGTAATGTGTTCATAAACGTCCGTCCATATCTTGTTCATGAAAGTTTTTTCTATTTCTATTATGTTGTTTAAATATTTTATATTCTTTAATTTATTACCCATAACATAAAATAGGAAATCATATTCTTACATTGTTTTTGAATTGTTTCCATTTCCTTTCTCAATATTCATGTTAATAAATATATCGATCTCAATCTCTAGGATCCGCCAATTTTATTTTCGATCGTGAACACATTCAATACCTTAATGAACGAATACGAACATAAAATCTCGTTCGGTAGCGTTCGTGAACACATTATTTATTTAACAAATGAACATGAACAAGGTCTTGTTCGCGTCCGTTTGCATCCCTGGACCAGAATGAAGAGATCCATAGTGCAACTTATAGAGCCTTAAGTACAACTGAAATTTTTTTATATCATTTGAAAGGAACAATTAACATCTCGTACTGGAAATCTGCCAATCAATTTATAGAATAATAAGATCATCGCAATACACTGGCTGTGGGACCCATTCACTTAGCTAGAGTTACGCTGGCAAGTAGGACATTACATAAAGTGATAAAATCGAATTAAGTAATTAGAGCATTTACATCAGGTACTCCAGAAACTCTGTGAGAGGAATCTCTAAAAATTTTTAAAGAATGGTGAGTGGTTGTGAGTAGAGCAGAGAGAAATTTTTAAGAAGATGGATAAATTTTGAGTAAATTTGGAGAACCACTGTTCATTCTCTATTTATTTTTTAATATATTTAAAATTGGTTGTGAGTGGAGGAGAGAGAAATGATAATGATAAAGATGTAAAAAAATATTATTTAATTGTATATGAGAGAGAAAATATAGTGTTTTTTAGTGTAATTATAGAGATAGAGATAGATAAGGTAATATGAATGCTCTTAGAGCATTCTCATCCAACCCCTCATATTATGTGAGGGGTGTTTTTATAATTTAGAGAGTGATTCAAGGTGTTGTGAGTGAAGAGTTTTTATATTTTAGAAAAAGTAGTGATTTTTCTGTATATTTGAAAAGTTACTGTTCATCTCCTATAATTTTTTAATATATTTTGAAAGTGGTTGTGAGTGAAGGAAAGAGAAAAGGTAATGATAAAAGGTATAAAAAATATTATTTAATTGAAATGGAGAGAGAAAATAAAATGAGTTTTAGTATAATTTTTGGTTTGAAGATAGGGGGTGGGATGAGAATGCTCTTACAACCAAACCTGATAAAAAATGATGGGTTGATAAATGAGAAAATTCCAAAAATTGACCAAAAAGAGGAGATAAAATCCCAAAATAGCATCTATTTTTCCAAAATTTCATAAAAATCACTCAAAATTTGCAGATTTTTACTACTTTTGAAAGGAAACCGTCGGCTCAAATAACTGTTGCGAAACCCTTCGTTTTTGAAATACGAGTTTTTGAAACCCGTCGCTTTTGACCAACTTTTACAAAACACGTTTTTTATCAACTTTTACGAAACTCGTCGCTTTTGAAACCCTCGTTTTTTACCAAGTTTTGAAATTTTGTTTTTTAATATTTAATTATTATAATTAATTTCATTTATATTTTATTTTTCTTTTATAACTTTTGAACTATAAAGTTCAATAAAGTACTATTTTTGAATATACTGTTGAGATGAGCTTATTTTTATATACGTGCCAATATAAAATTTACTCATTCGACACGTAGATAAAAATAAGGTCGTCTCAACGGTATATTCGGAATTTTAGAAACTTTATATTTCAAAGATATAAACAAAAAGCAAAATATAAATTAAATTAATTATAATAGTTAAATAACAAATAAAACAAAATTTCTAAACTTGGTAAAAATCAATGGATTTCAAAAATTCGAATTTAAAAAACGATGAGTTTTGTAAAAATTGGTCATAAACGATGGGCCTCATTCAAAAATTGCCTGAGCCGATGTATTTGGAGCACGTGGAAGATTTTGATTGGCTCAAACAAAACTCGTCGGCGAAGACGGATTTGATGTAAAACTTGTCTGCGCCGATGGGTTTTGGAGGGGCTTTTATGGAATCTTGAAAAATGAGGGTTATTTTGAGATTTTCTCTCATCTTTTGGGTCATTTTGTGAATTTTCTCTCGGTTAAATGTCATTATGAAAATTGAAATTAGCGGGTTGGGTTTGGTTATCCGTATTTTCATAAATGGCAAAACTAACCAAACGAGTTTTTAGTAAATCCATGATTAACCGTACCGACCCAATACATATAACCGAATGATTGTGTTTAAAACTCAAATTATTAAAGCCAATTGTAAAAAAAACAATTTAATTATTGGTTAAAAAATTTTAAGGGTAAACTTTTAGCCCAATTACATAATTACGGGCCATTTTATTCAGAGCCGATCATTACAAGAACTGATCTAGTTCACGGGTTAACCGAAGTTGGCGTGAGTTTGAAGGGTAAGATTTGAGAAGATTCATGTGAAAATAGTGAAAGGCATTTATTTTGTTTATGTTGGATAACTAGCTGTTGGACTACATGTTGTGTTAGTCGTCGGACAACGACATGTTCGACCCCACTATCCCACATAATTCAAAACTGGCGGTACCGTGTGGGTGTGCGGTATTTTCACGAAAACTGATTCGCCACGTCCTCCATATCACCTTCATCATTTATGATTTATCCATTCCCATCGGCATGAGAGTTTCACCACTATTTAAAGGTTTGTATATGTTAGCAATGTGGTAAAAATCGTTAGTCGCTAGTTGGGTGGTGGGGTAAGGACTAGCGATTAATTGGATTTGAATTTATATGTAAATTTTCAAAGATACATATATATTTCAATTTTATGTATAATATTTTCAATTTTAACCGATTTGGACAAATGGGGATTAATCGGCTACAAGTCGGTGGGGGCATCGACTAGCGATTAATCGGAGATTAATCGACGTGTAGTCGGGATTTTTGCAACCATGTATGTTAGAGATGGCAATTTGTTAGGTTTGGGACTAGTCTAGGTAATCTCAACTCGATTACAAAAAAAATGTCCTATACTCGGCCCAAATCCGTCGACTATTTATCAGGCAATTACATTTCGGGTACCTGTACATCCGTGAGTTTCCGAGCATACCTATAAGTTTATTAAAATACTCGTTGGGTATACTTCCACCATTGATATAGTACTTAAAATAAATGGAATGAAAACAATCATGTCGAGTTATAATCATGTATCTACTATTATAATAAACAAAAATAATGCTTGTGTCATATGTCACCTAATTGACTTATTTTTTGCCAAGTGGTATTCTTACCTTGCAACATTTAATTCATAATTTCTTTAATTAAAACAAATCAATTAAAACATTCATTAACAAGATAAAAACCTTTCTTAACAAGCTCTAATGAGATATTTTTTCCTAAATCCCTATTCCGATTGTATGCAACACACTAATGATACCCCAAATATTTTCCGACTGAAGCATAAGATAACAACAGATTAATTATTCGATTAACGCCTCCATATGTCGAATGATTGTATGTTTCGATTACGTTGTCCAATATTTTCCACTTTGCATCCATTTATTGTATGTACACTTTGAATGTGATGGCTTTTTCAAAAACTTATTGGAATAGGGCGCATGCCTCTGTTCATTTTTTTATTAAGCAACATAAATTATTTTGTTTTTACTTTAATTACATGTTTTTATCGATCGATATGGCCAAGTTTCTTTAAAGTTGTTCTCCATCCACACATACATTATCTGGTAAACATTTTTTTAATTATTATTATTGTTATTATTTATTTTAGACAATTTCTCAATATGAATGAAAAACTTGGATTATTTATACTTAGTTATATTTAATTTAGGTGTTACGGACTAGATATACACAATTATCTAATCAGCATAACAATTTTTCTTCTATTTGTGAATTCATCACAACTTCCTATTGATCTGTACTTAGAGTAAAAATATGAGAAAAAAAGTTCATGGCTTCATTGAATCTAAGTTTCTTGACAATAAAGTTTTTCGACAAAAAGAAGGTTTTGATTTCTATTGAGTGACTCGTGTTCATATAATTGACTATAGCAGTGGGTTGGGTTTATGTTTTCTTTTTCTAGAATTAATAAGTTATGATTATATTTGTAAAGTATATGACTGTAGAAAAGTATCGAATCAAACTTATAACTTATTTGTTGAAGTGCGATCCAAGTTTTTATTTACATGGAGTTATATTTGCATAAGTGTGATTGTAGGTAGGGTTTTCAAGTCAGTTTTTCAAGGTATCCTACTTTCTTTTGCCGGGTAATTGAGTAATTTTATTTTCTACACATAATATTTTATCTATGTATATGCAAAGACATAAGTTGTAATTTGTTATAATTGGTTTGATGTATATTTGTTAGGGAAAAGCTAAATTCTACCGTCTCTGTTGTATTGGAGTATTGCCTCATCTAAGTATTGCTTTTGATTAATTCAACTTTGGCTTATGCAACTAAGATGACAATCTTTGATTATTTTTCCGCATTGTATGTTTCATAGTTCACTGGTCAATACAAGTCAAGTATGTTTGATTGAACAAGTTATGGATTTATAAAGTCAAGTATGTGTTATAGTGAATTGGTAAATTGTCATTAGGTTTATTTTGGACAAATGAAATGTCACTCAAAGTACAAATATAACTTTTTTTTATCTTACGCTATTATTGTATATTTGAGTAGGAACATACATAAGTTTCTTAAATATATTTATGTTGTTGTTGTTGTTATTATTATTGTTTTTTTTATTATTATTATCAACCTTCATAACTAATCAGAAACCAAAGTCTATTATTTATCGGATACTATTTTAAAGAAAAGAAAAACGAGAACTAAGTGATACCTTTGTTTTTAAGAACCCTAAACAATATATGAATTTTAGCATTTTATTTTTTCAACCCGTGTAGCACACGGGTTTTTAAACTAGTGTATATGATATATAATCTTTAACATATACAAACCCTTAAATAGACCTTAATGAATATGTGTATTTTGTATTTAAATAAGTGTGAAAGAAGTGGAGCGAGATGTAGAAGCAGTCTGGAGGAGATGGCAAAGTGGTACCGCATGAAAACACCGCCCATTAAGGGGGGCGCCGTAAACTAGGTGGTGTGACTTTGGTCCCAGGGTGAGGTGCAACATGACCCATTGACCCCCACCCTAAGTGGTACCGCATGACATGTTGGGTGTTGAGTATAAGCTGTTTAGACCATGTGTAGTCGTAAAGCTCCACTACCAGGGGTTATGCGTCACGTGGCGCCCAGTCAGAGTTATGGTTTTGTACAAAAACAGGCTGTAGTCATAACTCTCCACTACCAGGGGTTATGCGCCACGTGGCGCCCAGTCATTATCAATTTTAATATAATCCAACGGCTCCAAATGGCCCCAACAGCTATTTTTTTGGATTTGTGTGCCATTTCTTGCGTTTTGTATATAACGCAGCCAAAATAACATATCCTATAACGCGGGGGGGGGGGGGGGCGGTGTACCCCCCGCGTTTTCGGTCAAAACGTTGATGGCAACGTTACCACTACACATGGTCTAATAGGCAATACTACTATAACAAGAGCTAACAAATGAAATTATCAATTATATTTATGAAATACGTTAAACGAATGATGGTATTCGTAATTTTAACTAAACATAAGAATAACACAATATAATTTACCGTCTATTTCTTTTAAATAAACACAGATCAATTCAAGAAAAATGGCTATTATGACAAACATTTGAATAAGGTGGCTTCATTTTTTTACTTTTTTGAACGGCAACAAAACAAGTTTAAAAATAAAATGAGTGAAAAAAATATGATAATAGGTAAAAACATATGTTAAATGCGAAAATAAAATATATGATTTACTTTATTTAAAGATGACAAGTTTAGAAAACCTAGAATAAAAAGTTTTCTCTGCTTCGCAAGGGCGGTGCCAAACATATGTTATACTTTAAATTTTATAAATCAACTCGTTGTATTTCAATTCATTTTTTTTATTTGATTTGGTCAACAAGTTTATACTTATTGTTTTTATGAATGTGAATACAAATTGTTAAATATACATTCTTGTTTAAGAAATCCCTCGAAGGAGGTTGCAAACTGGCAGGGTCGGCTCAACGAATGCGGAGACCTAAATCGAAACAATAATTTTTAGCATTTTCATGACAATTGTAAAGAAAACAAATTGATTATTAAAAATTTTGAACTCATAACGTATACTTTATTAACAACCAAGCCTATCACCACACCAATACATTACTTTGAGTTTACTTTACCCATTATAATAAATCTATATATAATGTTTTTTTTTACTAAGAGGCCTTAATTAAGTGTGGGCCTAACTTGTTTTCGCTGTACCACGAGCCACTTATGTAAACCGGTGACGATGTATCATTATACCTTACCTAACATATAAAAACGACAATAAAAGTTGGTCTAGGCAAAAAATATAAGTAAAGTAAAAAGCCTCGTGTAGGGGTATGGTACTAAAACCCGGTTCTACGACCCTAAATCTATTATGTTTGGCTTATTTTATTACATGGACTAATACAGTGTTATTGGGCTGAGGGGGTTTTGTGGAGGTAACCCTAACTGGGCTAGGCCCATTAGGGTATCATGATGGTGGCCATGAGACTCTCTATATAAGGAGGTCTCCACCTCCTTATTAGTGGTCATGCTCAATAAGAGCCACCACCACTTTTTGTGTCTGTGAACAAGAAATCCTCAGGATATCTTAGCAGTCACCTCCACACCCCCGAAAACCATTGCAGGTCTCAACATTGCAGGTCGCCGGCGCAGCCGCAGAAGAAGAAGATCAAGACGTGGTTCGTTCATCTCGAAAATCCGTGGAAACATCGTCATGGATCAGGTCAGATTCATTTCGTGCTTCGACATTGGCGCCATCCGTGGGACGGCAACGAACTGCCCTTCGATCTTCATCTCGGCTGTCAGATCTCTCCCAGGAAAAACCCAGATCTGGAAGTTTACAGAAAAAGGCTTCAAAGCTTGTTCTATTAAAGCTCAAAAAGATCCATAGATCTAAAAAGAGGCTTCCAGATCTGGGCAAGAAGAAACGGCCTGATTCGAATGATCAGGTCTCCGGATCTATGATGGTTTTAAATCTGCTCCGGGCTTCAGATCTGTCCAGATCTGATTTACAGATTTAGGTCTAGATTACAGACCTGGATTTTAGGTCTAAAGTTGCAAATCTGACTCTAAAATTGCAGATCCAGAAATTACCAGACTTTCGCCGCCATGTACGCACGCCCGCGGATTCTCACTCCGCAGCCGTGCCTGTGCCGCCGCGGAAACCACCATCTGGGTTTTGCGCAAGAGACCTCCGCCATGCACGCGCACTCACGAGTCACCACTCCATCGCCGTGCATGCGCGCATCAGGCTACGCGCCAAACTTCAAGGTTGGGAATCCTCCTAATATCCCATATGGCTACGCGCCAAACTTTAAGGTTGGGAATCCTCCTAATATCCCATATGGCTAAGCGCCAAATTTCAAGGTTGGGAATCCTCATAATATCCCATATGGCTACGCGCCAAGGTTGGGAATCCTCATAATATCCCATATGGCTACGCGCCAAACTTAAAGGTTGGGAATCCTCATAATATCCCATATGGCTACGCGCCAAACTTAAAGGTTGGGAATCCTCATAATATCCCATATGGCTACGCGCCAAACTTAAAGGATGGGAATCCTCATAATATCCCATATGGCTATGCGCCAAACTTAAAGGATGGGAATCCTCATACCACATGCTCACGCATCACATATGCTCACGCATATCACACATGCTTGCGCTTCACATGCTCACGCGTCACAGTCTACACGCACGCGCATGCAACATCTGCGCGTGGCGCATAACACAAAACCAAAGTCTACGCGCACGCGCATGCAACATCTGCACGTGGCGCAAAGTAGCTCGTAAGCCGCCTCACGCGCAAGCTCCACTATTATTACAGCTCATAAGACGCCTCGCGCGCAAGCTGTCATTATTCTTTTAGCTCGTAAGACGCTTCGCGCGCAAGCTCTATTATTATAGCTCGTAAGACGCCTCGCGCGCAAGCTTTTTATTATTCATGCAGCTCATAAGACGCCTCGCGCGCAAGCTGTTATTATTATTATAGCTCGTAAGACGCCTCACGCGCAAGCTTTTATTATTCATGCAGCTCATAAGACGCCTCGCGCGCAAGCTGTTATTATTATTATAGCTCGTAAGACGCCTCACGCACAAGCTTTTATTATTCACACAGCTCATAAGACGCCTCACGCGCAAGCTGTCATTTTTCTTACAGCCCGTAAGTCGCCTCACGCGCAGGCTTTATTATTCACACAGCTCATAAGACGCCTCGCGCGCAAGCTGTTATTATTCTTATAGCTCGTAAGACGCTTCGCGCGCAAGCTTTTTATTATTCATGCAGCTCATAAGACGCCTCGCGCGCAAGCTGTTATTATTATTATAGCTCGTAAGACGCCTCACGCGCAAGCTTTTATTATTCACACAGCTCATAAGACGCCTCGCGCGCAAGCTGTCATTTTTCTTATAGCTTGTAAGTCGCCTCTCGCGCGCAGGCATTATTATTCTTAGCTCGTAAGACGCCCCTCGCGCGCAGGCTTTATTATCCTCAGCTTGTAAGTCGCCCCGCGCGCCAGCTTAATTATTATTCTCATAGCTCGTAAGGCGCCTCACGCGCAGGCTATATCATTCTCAGCTCGTAAGACGCCTCTCGCGCGCAGGCTTTATTATTCTTAGCTCGTAAGTCGCCTCTCGCGCTCAGGCTTTATTATTCTTAGCTCGTAAGACGCCTCACGCGCAGGCTTTATTATGCTACAGCTCGTAAGACGCCCCTCGCGCGCAGGCTTTATTATCCTCAGCTTGTAAGTTGCCCCGCGCGCCAGCTTAATTATTATTCTCATAGCTCGTAAGGCGCCTCACGCGCAGGCTATATCATTCTCAGCTCGTAAGACGCCTCTCGCGCGCAGGCTTTATTATTCTTAGCTCGTAAGTCGCCTCTCGCGCGCAGGCTTTATTATTCTTAGCTCGTAAGACGCCTCACGCGCAGGCTTTATTATGCTACAGCTCGTAAGACGCCCCTCGCGCGCAGGCTTTATTATTCTCAGCTTGTAAGTCGCCCCGCGCGCCAGCCTAATTATTATTCTCAAAGCTCATAAGACGCCTCTCTCGCGCAGGCTTTGCTATTCTCATAGCTCGTAAGTCGCCTCTCGCGCGCAGGCTTTATTATTCTTAGCTCGTAAGTCGCCTCTCGCGCGCAGGCATTATTATTCTCATAGCTCGTAAGCCGCCTCACGCGCAAGCTTCGTTATTATTACAGCTCGTAAGCCGCAACTCGCGCAGGCTCTATTATTATAGCTCGTAAGCCGCCTCACGCGCAGGCTTCATTGTTTTTACAGCTTGTCACCATCATGGGGAAAACCTCCCAAAACTCAGACAATAAAGACAAGGCCAAAGAAAAGGGAAAAAACCGCCTCACACCTTATAAAGTCCAGCGCTCCACCTAGACGCTTGCGCGCCCAGGAGCAACACTGGACTTGGGGGGCTTGTAGGGGTATGGTACTAAAACCCGGTTCTACGACCCTAAATCTATTATGTTTGGCTTATTTTATTACATGGACTAATACAGTGTTATTGGGCTGAGGGGGTTTTGTGGAAGTAACCCTAACTGGGCTAGGCCCATTAGGGTATCATGATGGTGGCCATGAGACTCTCTATATAAGGAGGTCTCCACCTCCTTATTAGTGGTCATGCTCAATAAGAGCCACCACCACTTTTTGTGTCTGTGAACAAGAAATCCTCAGGATATCTTAGCAGTCACCTCCACACCCCCGAAAACCATTGCAGGTCTCAACATTGCAGGTCGCCGGCGCAGCCGCAGAAGAAGAAGATCAAGACGTGGTTCGTTCATCTCGAAAATCTGTGGAAACATCGTCATGGATCAGGTCAGATTCATTTCGTGCTTCGACACCTCGGATTCACGGCTAATGAAATAACTAGCAAAGGAATCTAAGAATAAACAATAATGCGTACAACTTTTCCTCAGGAAAAGCCAAGTCAACTTATTACGCTAAGGAAGCTTCTTTGTCGTGAACCACATCATAAAATCCGTTGTCGTCTAACTGTCCTTTTGATATTATAGATTTCGGTGCTTCTTCTGTTGTACAAGATTCCAACTTCAAAGTTAACTATTACTCCATATGTGAGCCTATTGAACCATAATCGAGTCGCTCATGTAATAGTTTGAATGAACTTGTGACGACACCATAGGGCCAAAATGAAATGAGTTTTTCTTTCCCAAATGATCGTCTTTATGATTAAGTCAGTTAAAACAATATCGAGGAAAATCAAATAGAAGATTTAGACACTTCTTTGTTTTCGAATATTCGTCTTTTTTATTTGATTTGAATTGTATAGGGCTCTAGGCTATATGCACACATGGATCAGCGTTCCACCATTGCGGCATTTGCAGAACATCACCTCATGATCATATAGGTCTATGGTACCATCATATTTCACAATGGTTATATTCGTAATTCAGTCAACGAAGTTGGAGTTCTCATTGGGGTGGGTGGTTAGTAAGGCGGAGGAAGCTCCTTTTGAGGCTTAGTGCTCCATTCATATGAGGTACAGTACAGCACGCTATACGTATGGAACTACATCTAAGAATGGTGGTATGTGGAAGATATTTATCGGTTCAAAATATTTACCCCTACAGGAACCACCCAAGCGATGTGGATTGAAATTGCAGTGGTGAATGCGAGCATAAATATGTAGCAAAAGGTATTTTTGAAAGGACATTGACTCGTGAAAGCACGTTCAGGACAACTAAACATGGAAAAGAGTCGTGACTCAAGGATGTCGGGAAATATATAATTACGAGAAAACAACAAAGAAAGAAAATGTAACGTATGTAAGATGTTATTCAACGGCTCAACTGTCCAATGGAGGGGGGGGGGGGTTAAATAGTCATATATTCCACACAGTGTAACTAATGTTATACATGATGGTTCGCTTATACAAACGACAAGTAAACACAGCAGTCACCCGTCAAAATGCAAGATCTTGTTAGTGTTGAGATCTTCCTCAACTTCTATGGCAATAAATGCTAGGCAGGTTACGGTTGGAGTTTAACTTTGGTTTGCTTGTTCATGTTTACTTCCTGCCTTATCAATCCTATACTCTCCCGATTCCCTCCACTAATCTGCAGTGTTGTTATCATGGTATTGGTAATGGCATCCTTTATCTTGTTCGGCACGCCCTTGTGAATTTTATCCTTTATAAATATGCTACTCTTCTTCATGGTGTTTTCCTTACTGTTCCATGATTATTTACCAGTTTGGCAGGTCTATTATTGTTGTACATACTGAATCTAAGGTATCAGTTTTCATGAAATAGAAAATGGGTGTTGGTTCAATTTTGATGGTTTATTTCTTCTAATTAGATGATCTCGACTTCTAATTGTGATTTTGTGTTTCTAATTTTGATTTTAAATGTGGATTAAACACAATGGTGTTGATTTTATAGCTTGAATTTGATGATTTTGGTGGTGGTCAATCAGTGGTGGTAAATGGTAACTACATGATAAACCGATAGTTCTTGGACCTATTTGATGCAAATCGTTTCACCAAGACAAGTCACAAATCTTTTAACATAATATCATGTTTTCAAAACCCGAAAGGGTTGGGTTGGTCTAACAGTTAATTACTAATGTATGATATCTAATGAAATAAAAGCCGTTACGTTTAAAAACCCAAAAGGGTTGCTAAGACTGTCTCGCCATCTAACCATGTGAAAAAGAAAAAAAAAATCTTAAAACATTCAAAAAATGTTAAATATCTGTCAAACCTTAAAACAATGTTGGATCATGTCATATCAATCCAAATAGCACACTTTATCTGAAACATAAACAAGTAGAAAGATTTTTAGTCTGAAAAATCAATAGAGTATATAATTAGATTTGAACAAAAAAACAGTCAGTTTACCTTGTGTTGAGCTGGTGCAACACAAACGATAGTCGTTTATATAATTTGCCTGTATACCCATCATCCATGAACCAACAGATGTATCTTCATGAGCATAAGTCTTCAAAGATGCACTACAAGAAAACATAAGTTATTCGCAAATGTTTATAGTAACAAACTTTATGTAAAAATTTTGAATCATAACTAACCTGTTAATGTTAATGTACAGAGCAATGTTTCTTGTTAATATAAAAAGTGAGCCCATTGCATGCTGAAAGTACCTGACCAAGTATATATAGATATGTCATATGTGTATGTACGTATGTGAGCTCGTTCCAATGTGCGCTCGTTTAACAAATGTTCATATGGTTTAATAACAAAAGAGAATATAACTCACGATTTCTCGTCACCGAACTTCCACCATTCGGGTTCATACCACTGCTTTCCCCTAAAATGTAATGCACATTTAAACAGATAGATTATTATGTAGAAATAACGCTGCAGCCAGCGTCATAGGTGTGCATAAGTCGGTTTGCACTAAACCCAAACCAAAAAATCGGTTTATGGGTTTTTGAAAACTGTTCGTTTTGGTTTCGAATTTCAGTTTTCACAAGGGTTCAGTTGGGTTTCGGTTTTAACAGTTTTGCAATTTGGGCTTTAAATTTTTGGGCAAAAGTAATATGGACCAAAATAATGAATTTTCAGCCAGCAACTCTGTGCCTAACTATTTTTGTTAATTAAATGATTGTTAAACATTTAGTAGTACACAATTTCTTAATTATCTATGAATTACTTTACATTCAAAAATAAAAATTATAATCCATAAGTTCAATAACTAAAGTCGGTTTTTTTGGTGTTTGACGGTTCGGTCATTTTACTGCTCGATTCGGTTTCTCGGTTTTTGACACATGCAAAACCACAACCAACCGTGAGCTTGGATTTTGAGAAAACATAAAACCAAACCATCGGTTTCGGGTTGGGTTCGGTTAACTAGTTCGATTTCATCTTTCATGCACACCCTTACTGCATATATTTGCACAGCTAATAAATATACTTACACTTCAGAAACTACTTCACCTGATTTCATGCATCCAATATAAAGACTATTTTGACCACTAAAGCTTTCAAGAAACTCAATTAACTCCTCTAAAGATTAAAAACAAAACAAAATCACTACAGGAAATCATAAAACATGAATATAAAGCACAACAAATGTACATATCAGAACGGAATCTAGACTTACCAAGATCAAGTTCAACATCTTTATCGACTTTGACATAAAATTCAGCATCCCAATTTTGAACCGCTTTACTAAAAAAGAACTTTGCTTTCTTTGATAATTCTTCATCAGTCTCCTCATGATCATCCTAACAATTATATTATTGTTAACATTCCATGCTACTACACTAGTGGTACAATAACAAGTTAAATAGGCCCATAAACGAACCAAACCAGTGAACAGTTCAGCGAGAAGTTCTATTTAATTAACAAATATGAACAAAAACCTTTGTTCATTTAGTTAAACGAACGAGCATGAACACATCTCGTTCATTCATTATGTTCATGAACGTTCGTGAATATATTCATTTTAACTTTTTTGGCCCATTGCTACTTAGTCTAGTTTTGATAACCTTTTAGGCTCAACACATTGTTCTTCATATTACTTTTAACTGGTTTTAGCTAAGTTATGTCCTTGAACCGTTCATTTATACTATTAATGGACGAACATGAACGAACACGAACAAGTAACCCCGTTCGTTTAGTTCTTCATGCTTGATCGTTTGTTTGGTTCATTTACAAATTACAAGCCTAAACTTTAACTTACAAGAATTAAGAAATCATTTGTCTTCTGGTTTTCCTCATCAATGCTGCGGTCCAAGCTATCGCCACGATTAGGACTGCAAGTTTTCAAAAACTTAACATTAACAAACAAATATTATTTTCAAAAGTTCAAGCTAATAATAAGTTTAAAAAAAACACCTTCGGCCAATAACAAAACGTATGATTATTCCTATTTCTTCAAGCTTCTTTAAATTATCTACTGTCAAACTCAAGTGTGTTAGTTAAAACTTCTAAAAATATGGAATTTCTATTTATAAATTATAAAAAGTGTATCACGAACCGACCGTTTGCCAGCCAAGCTGATCTGAAAGCTTTTCTTTGTCGATTCCCAAATCCAGTATATATGCCAATTACAGCAAGAAGCTTTCTGCTAGAAGATGAATCACTAAGGGCCAACTGGTTCTTAAGAAAACCTTGACTTTTTGCTAGTGTTAATTCCATCTCAGCTTCCACAATTCTTCTTTCTAAATCCCTTAAAATGGACCATTTGTGTTAATAATATATGTAACAAAACATATTAATTCTAGAAAATAAATGAGGAGGCTCAAATATTACTTGCATCCTAGAACCATTAGCTTTTCTTCAACAGTAAGAGCCTTTGGTCTCTGCCAGCGAAAAACAAACATACCAAACAAAATTAAAAATTAAAAAATAAAAATGAATATTAGACACTGATCAAATATATTGATTTCAAAACAAGGGTGGACATAAGCTTACCTGGGCAGGATTCTTCACAAGCAGATTAGACAATAATGTTCTGTTCTCAGCATCTTGCCACAACCTGGTACAATCAAACATAAATTGGTGTCTGAGTCCTACAAGTCTATGACTACCTTTTTTTTACTGGTAGAATGACATCAGATTATTGTGGCATAATATCCTGGAAATCTAACTCTGAAGTTCATAAGGAGTCTTAACCAATCAAATTTGCAACATTTGGCCGTGTATCGCATGAGTTTTAAGTCATTATTAAGGAATAAAAGTCTTACGCGACCAAAGATTCGCATATGGAATTCTTCTGACAAGACCGTTAAAATAACGCACTCATAAAAATAGCTACTTTCATGATTTTCTTTCTTGTTTCAATGGGACCACCTTTCACCGTGAGAATCTTTTATTTATGTGATGAAACATTAAAACTAGGAGTGCTCACAATCCAGTTGGAACAAGACAATGGGCTGGGGAACGACAAACCAAACTGGCCAGTTTGTCACTTTAACAGTCAGCAGTTTCTGTTAACTTTTTCAAAATCATTTGTTTGCATTATAACTTTTAAAATAATAAAGATGGTTCATGACATATTCCAAAATTATGTTAAATGTAGGGTCGTCTCGTGGGTAAGCTAAATGAGGCCAAGGCTTTAGGCCTCGATTTTATAGGGCCTCCATCTTAAATAGGAGTTATGTATTATGAGATTTTAAAAAGTAGAGTTTTTTAGAATTGGTAACTCATTGACGAGCCAGAAACTAAGGATGATTGCCTCATATCTATTATCACTGCATAAAGAAAAGGAAAAAAAAAGGCCTCACCACTTTAGTTAGTTTTAGGCTTCCGAGAACGTTGAGCCAGCCACTTAAATGGCCAATTTGGCTACGTAAGTTGATACATTCAACCAACCCTAAATTTCAATATCAACCCAAAAAAACTAAAATCACACACGCGCACGCGCACACACACATAATTCAGTAGCTTCAGTTCACTCCAATATTGAATTAGAAATGTAATAAAAAAAAAGGATTAATAGAGACGTAAAATTGATCTAAAAGTATTGAATAAAATCAATACAAAGGTAAAGTAATTAGCAGAGTGGATGGTTACCTGCCGGCGATGTAAAGCCATGCAAGACAGCAGAAGAAAACCAAGAGGAATGAAGGTGTAGTAGTAGTAGTAGTAGAAGAAGTTGTTTTTGATGATGATCGCCAACGTTGTTTAGATAATATTGTGGACGTTGGCAAGCCCTCCTTGTAAAACGGAGGAGGGCTGTTATCCATCAAATAAAATCCTTGATTGGTTAACTAATTCAACGATTTAAAATGAATTTAATGATCGCGAAAACTGGTTTGTTTAGTCGATTTGAATCGTCAAAGTAACGATACAGACGATGGAATTTGTGTATGGTTAGTGAAAGGTAACAACAGCCCGATGATGACGAAGAAGAACACTGGAGATCAGTTTTTGGGATGAATTTTTTTTTTTTTTTTGAATGGAGAATTTTTTAATCCCTTGTTGGACAACAAGTAACATCCCCAAACTTAGCGTAGACCACAACCATCTTTTATATTCTTAACAATTAAATCTTTCACATTATTATTTTTCTCTTTTTTCTCTTCCTTTGGTTTTTATTAACAAAGATGGCTGAAGGTGTTTACTATTTTACCTTTTTTAAGGATAGATTTGTAAAACTTTCATAAGGTATATATAAAGTTGAAATGTTTTTATTATGTGTTACTAATATTTTCTACGTTTTTGTCTTTATATGTTATAATATACCCAATGTTTTCAGACCTGGCCCGGATGTCGATCCGGACATCTTACCGGGTCAAAGGTCGGACCAAACCGGAAGGGCGGACCGGTGTTTGACCCGGATAACATTATAAATAATATAGACTTATATATAGCAATTATTTAACAATTAATGTTCCAATTAAAAACACAATGAATTGTTTTCACTATTTTTTTAACTGATAACCCAAAAAATAAAAGTTAGATGGCCCATTTTAGCTCACAAAGTTGCCCTAATTAGAGGTGCACAAAAAACTCGAATCTGGAACCGGACCCGAAATAAATATCCGGAACCGGTTTTTCTAATACCCGGGTTTTTAATACCCGAACCCGAACCCAACACTACCCGTAGGGTACGGATAGGGTATGCATTTTGGCACTAAAACCCGAACCCGAACCGGACCCGATTTATACCCGGTAATACCCGAAAACCCGATTTATACCCGATAATACCCGAACCCGGAACCGAGGTTTTCTAATACACGAAACCGGGTATTTCAAATACCCGATGTATACCAAAAAAATACCTTAAAAATACCAGAATAATACCCCTAAAAAGTGTAAACTTTTAAAAAATCCAATCTATATAAAAAAAATACCGGAAAAAAACCTGAAAAAACCCGTAAATAGAGTTTTTCAATACCCGATAATAGAGTATTCAAATACCCGGTTTTAGAATACCCGGTTCTATACCCGACCCGAACCCGATGCATAGGGTATGATTTTTAGAGACAATACCCGACCCGAACCCTACCCGATTATTACCAATACCTGGTCATACCCGAACCTGGTTCTATACCCAAACCCGAGTATTTAGAAAACCCGATTTATGCACCTCTAGCCCTGATATGCTGGCATGTTGTAGCCACAAATTAATTCATACACACATAAGTCATAAGTCATAACTACAACAGTACAACCTTCCTTTATTTCTTTCTTTCTTCTTCTTCTTCTATCTGAAATATAGTTGCAGCAGCTACCCACTTCTCAACTTGTTTTTCTTTCAATATTGCACAATAACAACTACCACACAACATATACACAGAAAGACTAACAAACGAGTGGTGAATTGAGATGAGAACGAGGACAGTGACGGCGAATTTAGGACTTTAGGGTTAGATTTTGTTTTAGTTCATCTGATTCTCTTCCGATTAAAGAAATAGAAAGCATTGCCGGTTCACCCGCCGGGTCCGGGCTGACCGCCACTCGCAAAACCCGGCCGGGTTTTTAGAAAACGGTCCAAATACCTGACCCGACCCGGTATAGAGACCAGGTCCCGGTCGGACCGGTCAGATTGGCCGGGCCGGTCCGGGTTTCAAAACACTGAACATACCCCGCGGCCAGTGGCGGATTCAGAAATCATCGGGACTTAACACTAATTTTGTGGTGGTGACATCGGGACTTAACACTAGTTTTATGGGAGGCGACATCGGGACTTAACACTAATTTTATGCGGGACGATGGAGATTTTCACATACAAATAACACTAAAAAATATTAAGGTGGGCGGCCGCCCAACCTTACACATAGGTCCGCCCCTGACCGCAACACAAATGATGAAATAATTTAGAAAGAGAGTGGCGCGCGACTAGCCGTTGAGAATGTCAATGTTTGAATCTCTCATATATGCGTTTGAGCGTTATAGTTAGGATTTATGACGTGTTTTCTCGTCATATTGTAAATTGTATTCTCTATAATAGGTAAATATAAGTTAACTAGTTTAATATTTCCGTGTTACATGGGTTTAATTAAGTTTTTGTTTTAATTGTTTTGCTATTTTATGATAGAGTTATTTTATTTTATAACGTAGTTTTTTTTCAAGAGAGAGAAAATAAAAAAAGGAAAATTCCCAAAATGATCCAAAACAAGAAAGAGAAAATAAAAAAGATCTTAATTACGTCAGGATTCCCAAAACAACCCAATAAATATGTACTGGGTGACGCATTGGGAAAATAAACGACGAGATTTAAAAACCAATCAAAAGTTGACATCTGGAAAGAATCTGACACATCAGACAAGATTTTTAAAAATCTCGGCTGTTCCGACCAAATTTTATAGTTAACTCACTTTTTAAAAAACCGTCTCTTCAGACGGGTTTTTTATGTTTCTCGTCTGATCCGTTCATATTAATTACTTCTTGAAAAAAGAGCTTTCTGAATCTCATCTTTCAAGACACATTTAGATTGAATTTCGTATTCCAAGTTCATATTCCTAAGGTTCTTATCTTTTAAGTTCAAATCCTATTTTATTATCTTATTATATCTTCTTATATCTATATCGAAATTTCGATAACCGATCCATCAATCTCATAACAGTTTTAGCTCGAAATTTCCTTAAACCGAGCTTCAAGTAAACCCAACAACTTCGAATGCTTGATGTTTAAATCAAGATTGACACCTCCCCGTTTACAGCTTGTTGGAACATATTCACAGCTTCCATCATCATTGTTTTGCCATTTACCACCACAACAAACAACAATATTATCAAATTCCATAAAACCTTATTGAAACCTAACTAGATAAATACTTGAAGAAGTTGAAGATAAATTGGAAGAACATGAACATGAACATGAACATGAACATGAACATGAACATGAACATGAACATGAACATGAACATGAACATGAACATGAAACATGAACATGAAGATGATAGTTTAATTTAGAAAAGTGGGGTCTACCTAAAATATAATTAAAAATACCGTCGGATTAGACGGAATAATAAAAGACATTGTCGGTCAAGACGGATTACGAAAAATCCTATCGGTCCAGACGATATTTAAACTTTTATAACCACCAGATAAGAAACTTGGGAATATGAACTTGAAAGACGAAATTCAATCTAAATGCGTCTTGAAAGACGAGATTCAGAAAGCTCTTTTTTCAAGAAATAATTAATATGAACGGACTAGACGAGAAACATAAAAAAACCGTTTGGAGAGACGGTTTTTTAAAAAGTGAGTTAAGTATAAAATTTGGTCGGAACAGACGAGATTTTTAAAAATCTCGTCTGGTGTGTCAAATTCTTTCCAGATGTCAACTTTTGATTGGTTTTTAAATCTCGTCGTTCATTTTCCCAATGCGTCGCCCCAGTACATATTTATTGGGTTGTTTTGAGAATCTTGCTACAATTAGGATCTTTTTTCTCTCTCTCTTGTTTTGGATTATTTTGAGAATTTTCCCTTATTAAAATAACTACAATTTTGTCAGATTTCTTTTTTACACTAGTATTTCACAATAATATTATTTTATTTCAATAAACTTTTATTTTTATTACAATATAAATAAGATTGGCAAACTATACTATATAATTTTCAATAAAATAAGATAAACCTAGTCGTACTCGAGCTCTAAGGTCGTCTCAACATCCCCGGAGGCCTAAAAGTAACTAAAATGTCGAGACCTTCTTATTTTCTTTTATTTATGCGTATAGCGCTAGAGAGTATACATGAATTATAGAATATAAATGATATGGCGTGATAATGAATATGAAACAATCATCGTTAGCTTGTGACTAATCATTAAGTTAATAATTCTAAAAGAACTCTATTTTCAAAATCTCATAATGCGTAACTCGTATTTAAGATGGAGACCCATAAATCTGGAGGCCTAAAGCCATTGCCTCATTTAACTTATCCACGAGAAGGCCCTGTCGAGCTCGGTTCATTAACACACCTATAATCATAACTACAATAATTGTTCTCATCAATTTTGAAGTTTTAAAACTATTGTGGGAGTTGGTATCAAAGAAGTAGGGCATAGTTGACCCGGTTTGTAGGGTGGAGGTTTTTTTAATTCGATGCCTTCTTAATACATGATTTGTGCTGGACTTTTAGTCAGAGGCATAGATACGGATGTATCTTTTGGTTGTCTTTTTTTGCCTCACTCGAAGTGGTTTCTTTCGGTTGAGGCTCTTGGTTTATCCGTGACCAAACGGATCTGATTTTCTTGCCTTGGCGGGCCAAATTAATATCATTTATCGCATACGTGCATGCCAGCTCTTTCCCCAAGCTTTTTTATGTTCGCGCATAGCGTTTAACCGATGTCATGATGGCATCCCAACTTTAAGGCATGTCCTTTTGGCCTATGAGGGTGCAGACGAGGTCATTGCATCTTACATTTTGGCGGAAGACTGAGCGCATGAGTTATTCGCCCCCTCCACCAATATTGAGCCCTTCTTTGTTAAACCTGGTAATGAAATATTCTATTGTTTCATTATCCTTGCGCGTGACACTGAGGATGTCCGCTGGATCGCTGATGTGGCGCTGCTGTTGGCTGAAATGTTGGGTGAATTTGTCCGCCAAGTCATCCCAATTGACGATTTTCCCTTTTGGTAAGCGTTCAAACCATGCCCCTATCGCCCCTACTAGTGTTAGGGTGAATATGTGACACCAAAGTGGCATTGTCTAACCTGAAACTAGACCCGCAACAATATAGGTCTGTAAATGGTCGTCTGGATTAGATAGGCCGTCATACTGGCCCACTGTCGACGGTATCTTTGGGTTTTCTGGTAATTCCGCCTCTACGATCCTTCTAATGAACTTGGATTTTCCTACCGAGGCGATTGACCTATATGGCTTTGAAAAGTCCTCATTCGCATTTGGATGACATTTGATGAGTTTTATGATGGGCACGCCAGGATCTCTCCAGCTTTGTTCATACTCTGAATCATCTAAGCGCGAATTGGCTGTATGGCGTGAGCGCTGTGCTTTATTGCGCTCTCCGGCTTGGCTATCCGCCTAGCCACCTCGCTGTTGTGTTTTCTCTGAGAGCGATTATCCTGCTTTTTGCACAACATGAGTTGATTCATTATCGTCTTCCTCATCTTCTCCGTCCACCCTATTACTGATTGCAGCCCCGCCGAACAACTTTCTATGTTGGACGATAGACAATAATTTTTCTTGCATTCTAGCCATGAGTTTTTCTTGCTCCCCTTCCCACCAAGTCAAGATAATGGGTGGTAGGGGTGTTTGCAATTGTGCCCATGCTCGTAATCCGATTGTGGTCGCAACTGTGAAGGGTGGTCGAAGGGTGGACGCGTTAGCGATGCCTTCGAAGCTACCCATCACAACGTTCGTAACCAAGTTCTAATCCTGATTAGCGTTTGATGACTGACCAACCGCTTTAGTGGGTGTTGTTCCACTCATTTGAACCAAGAAATTAGGTCAAAAGCAGTTCCAGCAAAAATGCATGGATGACGCCAATGAAGCAACACGAAATCCCCATTCAGTCTAATTGCTTAGTCTAAGAGTGATGATTAAGTATTTCCCACGATGGGTTGAATATCTCATTGGCGCAAACGAGTAGTTCACCTACAAAACAAAACACCGTAAGCTCGTTACGAGGGAAATGGGGGGGGATCATCTTGTAACCACCATCCGGCGTGAGAATCAGTATTGATATATGTATAATACTTTTTAGAGAGTAATAGTGAGTGAAATTCCAAATCCTTTACCATTTGGAGGTGATTTGGTATTTATAGTCGTTGGAGGAGAGAGAGAGAGAAGTGATGTGGCCACCTATCTTGTCAGGCTGTCCACCAATCAGGTTCCTTGGACGTGTGCCATGGATAGTTTGTGAGCATGATGTCTATTTGATGTTGACATGTCGTACTATGTGGTACCATTGACTATGTGTTTTCCATCAGTTATTGGCTGGACATTATTTACGATGAATATTCTTCATTTTTGCACCATACTCATGGAGATTTTAGACGCTCCCATTCCAGAGGTGTCAGGGAATGTCTGGCGCATGGAGGTATTATATATTGCATCGTAGTCTGTGCATGGCGCATGGCCAAATACCTCGTAGAAGTATATTATTTTGTGGGTAGGTTTAGTACCTTACCTCTACACTTTCCAATTTCTTTAAGGTGTAAATGTTTTACAATACCCATGGAATAAATATAATTGAGAAACTGATACTTATTATAATTTTCATTTATACAACCGATCTTTATGATTCGATTATTGTGATATGTATACAAATAACCAAATTAACTAAATCGGATTGTTACACTATACCGGTATCATACCATGTATTTCTGTTACTTTTTCGGATCAGTATTTTCCATGCGTTATTAGTATTTTAGGCTGATTATCTTAAGACCGCGCGTAGTGGCTCTTTTTGAGGTCCAAAACACGGTGAACACCACGCCCCCTTGTTTTCGTGCACGTTTGGACTCACCTCGTTGTCTAGACAACGGTGGTGGGGAGGGTCGGACCAATCACAATTTTTTGTCCTTAAATTTGTTTTTTTAATATATATATTAAAAAAATAAAAAGTAATAATCGTGTAATGAATGAAAGAGGGTTATGCGACAATTTACCACTACGTCATTTTTTGCAAAACTAGCCAGTACCGACCGGGGCGTCACGTATCAGTAAACGCCCCTATGTGCTTAGCTATCGTAATGCGTGGCCTAACCGATACCCATTTTTAATGATTTTAAAATTGGTACCAGTACCAGGAATACACCAGTGTAGGTCATCTATAACCCAATTACCAATGCCCATTTTGAGCTTCCCCAATTTTATAACCTAAACCCATGGAACTGGCTTGCTCCGTTTAACCGGCGGGTCGTGCAGGTTTGTGTTTCTTGAAATTAATTACATTTTGAATGTTGATGCTTAAATTACTTATACTCGATTCTATAAACTAACTTAACTTGTTAGTAGTACTTGATTTTGAAATTGAATTGCTTAGTCAGTTTATTTCCAGCGCCTCGTTTTAGTGGGGCATAATGTATATATGATATTGATATGATGAATGGTGGTGTGATTATTATTATTATTATTATTATTATTATTATTATTATTATTATTATTATTAATAAGTTGCCCGGTTACTCTTTATTGTAATTGATCCTTTTATTTGAAATGAAAAATTATTAAGTTTTTTAAAAAAATTATTATTATTATTATTTTTTTTTCTCTGTCTAGTAAACTGAGTTCATCTTTCACATTTTGCAGTATTGATCCAGACCAAGATGAAAGCTAAACGCTTGTCTAACGCTCAACAATTGGATATAATCACCACGCTTCCTCAACCCATAATCGAAACCATCCTAACTCTTTTAATAATTGAAGAGGCGGCACGGACAAGCATCCTCTCAAGAGAATGGAGGTACAAATGGACCACTATTCCTAAACTTGATTTTTGGTATTCTATTGGTTATAAACCAAGTGAAGAGGAGCCGCGTGATTGGTGGAATCATGTATCCCGCCTAGAATATGATAGGAGACGTAAGGACATCAGGTGTAAACATTTCTGGGCTATCCACCAAATTCTGCTGTTGCGACAGGGTCCGATACATGAGTTCTCACTTTCGTTGAATGCAGAGGAGAGCTATTTTGAAATTGATCAGATAATACTACATTTGTCTAGATATCATTCTGTCAAGAAACTAGCATTTTACTTTTATGATCCCAGTCGGTATCGTTTACCCTTATCTTTCTTCTCGTTGCGTCAGTTAACGGACCTAGATCTTGAATATTGTATTATCAACCATGGACCAATATTCAATGGATTCGATAGCCTTACAAGATTATATTTAGGCTTTGTAAGGATTTCAAAAGAAACTCTTCTACATCTTTTATCTACGTGTCCATCACTTAAGATCTTCAGTTTGGTAAGTTTATAATAATATTAGCATTATCCATTCTCATAGACTTCCAAAGCTAATCTGAATATTTATGTTCATGCAGATTCTGTTTGAAGAAGATTTTCTCGGTGATGAAAAACCCAGCATTATGGAGCTACTCAAGTGTTTACCTGCGATTGAACATCTAACAACTTGGGGTCATACCATTTCGGTAATATATATTTATGTTCACTATTTATAATGCAAATTAAATAAAAATTTTAAAGTCTGGTTGTTAATGTTGTTTTGGCCTATGGTTGAAGTCGTTAGTTCAAGCTTCGGTTCCAGAAGAGCCTCCAACCTCACTAATCCACCTCAAATACGTTTTCATAAGATACATGTTCTTTTCTGACGCCTATGGATTGCCTTTTCTTGCTGTTTTGATCAAATGCTGCCCAAAATTGGAGAAACTTAAGATAGTGGTAAATAGTACAAGTGTATCTTGGATATTAATTCTTTGTCTGAGGTCACAGCTCATTGACACAAGTCTCTTGTTTTAGATTGCTGATTATCCGGATGACGATTCTGTTGAGTCGGAAGATAATTCTAATATACTGGAAAAGTATTTTGATGTTTGGTTGGAGCATCTGAATGAACTGGATATTGGAGAATACAGTAACTTGGAGCTTGAGTTAGACTTTGTGAAGTGCATCTTGGCTAGGTCGCCCAATATGAAGAAGGTGATATTGCGAACCTATATAGATAGTGAAAATGAAAAGTTGGAGCTGTTAAAATCTCTCTTATGCGCCCCACGGCCCCCATGTGCATCACTGGTTGAAATCGTTTTTAGAAACCCTCTCCCTGACGATTAAATTGATCAAGTTTCTTGAGAATTAATGTTGATAATCTTGTGTTGCTACTTGTTTTTCTCGTTAGTTCATAAAGATTTATTGGGCTTAATATTTTGAAATGGTTGATTATGAGATGTTTCGATTTGTTTATTCATTTTTAAGCAAATGGTTGATTTAATATTTCGAAATGGTTGATTAAAGATCTCTGGAAGCCACCTCTTTATCCCTTTGGATAGAGGTACGGTGTGCCTACATCCCACCTTCCCCTGACTCTACTTATAGCTTTGCTGTTGGTGGGACTTCACTAGGTATGATTGATTGATTGATTGATTGATTGAGTTTTAACCGGATCGGATAGAGAACCGGTCAGACTTTTGTAATGTTTTCGGCCAGTATGACCGGTTCTCTATCCGATCCGGTTACGAAAACATTACATATGATACGGTTATGAAAACATTGCATATAATAGATAATATTCTTGATTTTAGGCTGATAAGGGTGTTTGGACGTGCTCTATTATTGATTGTGTTGTTTCTGCATAATTTGAACCACCTTCCTAAATATGTTGCATAATGAATAATTGAGATTTAGATATATATATGTATCAACAACAGAACAAATGATTCACCAATCGGTATAAAGAGAGAGGTTTATGAAGTTTATCTTGTTCTGGTCATTCAAACTGAAGAAGGTGACACTGATTTATGGTTAACAAGAACGAAAAGGTGAGGTTAACAATTTTCTTATGATACACGACTCTTTTCTTATTTTATTAATTATTAAAAAAGAAAACCTCTATAAAGAATTGCAAAGACCTGTATAAACAAAACAAAGACTCAAGGATGGCCATGGTATTGGTGTTTTTCTTTACTTTTGATTTTTAGGCACATGAAAGCCGTTAATGGATAGGTCCACTACCAATTATATATATGGTGTCTAAAGTGCATCGGACTTATTACACGCGTTTGCTGGCTTCTTAGTAATTTGTTGGCGATGCATCATTTTATCTATGTTTCATACCGGTTTTTAATAATATATTACCCACTTTTGATACAAGGTTTTTTGACCATCCAACCGACTAAATGTTTCATAGTTTGTTTTGGTAGTTAATTTATCCATAAGCTATATATATCACCATTAGTATGACAATGTCATTGGAATTTAGACGAGAGTTGTAGAGGCGCATGAAACAACTTTAGTAGCAACATGATAAATTGGTGGTAAGTCAGATATTTGATTAAATATTTATAGCTTATTTCCAACTTTGTCTTTGTTTAAATATATAAAACTAGAAAGATTCACGGTGCGTTTCGTCGGGTTAATGTTATTGACAATCGTACTCGTATAACTTATCAAATATTGTAGTGCGTCTGTGAGTAGAGGTGAATTCAATCGGTGTCAAGTAACGAAACCAGTAATTAACCCCCCCCCCAAAAAAAAAATAAATAAAAAATAAAACTTTGTTAACACAAAAATACAACAAATTAACATAACAAATCACGTATTGCGGTTACGAACCGATGACACTTCGGTTGGTATCTGTTACGACCATATAATTAAGCAAACCATAAATTCAGCCACTCTTAAATACAACAATCTTACATATTTAAAATATTAAAAAATGTGGAGAACAAAAAAAAACATGCTCGTTGCAGTTGCGAACTGATACGAATTCGTTGATTATGGAATCGAGAGACAAAAAAGTGATAAAAAATCCACACGTTGCGTTTGCGAACTAACGCGAATTGATACGAATTCGTTGATTATGGAATCGAGAGACAAAGAAGGGTGATAAAAAACCCACGTGTTGCGTTTGCGAACTAACGCGAATTCAGTCGAAATCGACGTTGTCGAGACTAAATCATACATAGAAAACCATGTGTTGTGATGGTGAATCAACACGGGTTCGGTTGGTATCAGGTTACGACTCCGAAATTAAATCAATAAGTTAATTCGTCCACACTCAAAATATAACAAATTAACCTATTAACATAAAAGAGACCATGGCGAAAACAAAAAATATATGCGCGTTGTGGCCTTAACCTGACACGGTTTCGTCCAAAACCGATGGACTAAAATAACTTACGGGGAAAAACCTTGGGTTGCGATTGCGAGCTGATGCGAATTTGGCCGGAATCATTTGACGATATCAACGATAAAAAAAACCCGTATTTTACAGAAGCAGACCGACACGAAGATTTGATCAGTTTCATGCATCGGGCAGAATTTTGCCAGCACCATTTCTTTGAACTCTTCCCACATCAAGTTGTACAACGTTTGTCTTCTCTTGCTCATGATCAATGTGTTCCATCATTCCAGAGCTTCACCCTTGAACATTTGTGCAGTGTATTGTATATTCTCTTGTTCGGAGCACTTGCTGATTATTACGATCGACTCCATCTCCTTTAGCCATCTTAGTGTCGCAATGGCGCCTTTGTCGACATAAAATTCCTTAGAACCAAAGTTCTTGAATTCCTTGAACGAACAACTTTCGAATTTTATTTTCTTAAATTTTCTATTAAACTCTCCTCCAGCATTTGATTCATGAACACTTTCTTCGATTTGGGATGATTTAGGATGAGATTTTATTGGTTTTCGAAAGTGTTCGGTACGAGATTGCCTAGATTCAGATCTAAGATGCGATTCAGCTCCCACAGCTTTCTTTATCATGTCTTGTATTTGATTTGTATTTTTCGGGTATTTGTTCTTGTTCGTTTTGAATACGGCCGCCTTCTTTTCGAGAGGCTCCCACGTCATTTCTTTCTTGCTTTGACATTCTGCAATGTTTACATTCTTTTCTTTTGTAACATTCGTTAATTTTTAAAACCGAAAACCCGACCCGTTTTAAATTTTTCGGTTTTGTTTCTATTTAAATTTATAATATTATTAATTAATCTTAATTTTCGTTAATGTATTTTATGTGATCATTTATATGCAGTTATACTTTTCACCATTCTTGTAGTATTACATACTCATTTAAAACATTCATAATCAAAATCAAATATTTATGTACATGTCTCATTCAATTTACTAGAATTATTATTTAACTACTACTACTACTATTACTTTTGTTATTATTATTGTTGTTGTTGTTGTTATTATCATCGTCTTTTAATATGTTACTTAACTAATAAAAACTAATGAGTGTTTTAATTAAATAGAATTTATTAAAATAGTTAAACATTTTGAATGCCCCATTAAATATTTTTTAATTTGTGTAGTACTTATATTAGACATGATTTAATTTCTTAAATTCTATAAAGCATAACCACTCTTAAAATTCATTATAAAAGGAGGACTAATCCTTCATCTTTTTCACGCCTTAATATATTATTTTCTTAAGCTTAAGAGCACTAACAATTTGTGAGGTCCGATCGTTTCAAATTCCTTAAACGCGCTTTCGGTTATTATTTCAAGTTGTCTTCAATCTCAAAGGTGAGTTTCTCACACCCCCTTTTACTCTTTTACTACTTTTGGGGGTAGCATATATATCATATCTAAATTACAATTTCGTTTATTCATTATTCACAAACTACAATTCGCTACATGGACTTGTGTGTTTACTTGTTACTTGCTCAAAATTACTTGCACATGGATTACTTCAATATAGTATGATCATACGCCCCCTTTGCGCTCAAGACATTTGTTGAAATGAGTGGAAAATGGCCTCGTTATCCGAGTACGTTGGTGCACTATCCCAACTGGAAATGACCTTACTTTTTCATTTACACTTGTTCATGAAATTGTATGGTTTTTATGTACTTACATCAAAACTTGTGTGAACCCACCAACTATTCATTTAGTTGACTTTATTTTATATATATGCTACATGCACATCTACTAGAAGATAATACAAGAAGAAGACATTAGTACTTAGGATATTCAAACAAATGGACAAGAGACTTTATTATGTGTGTTTCTTTGTATTTATTTACTTCCAAACTTGTGTAGTTGTTTAAATCAATTAATGGTAATATTGTCACTTAATAGTGTCACATGTGTTTTGAGCAATCTGTACGTCACACTCAGGCGTATTCCGTTTTAGCCGGGGTGTTACATCTTTAAACACATTTTAATTCATTTATTTATTTACATATATATATATATATATATATATCATAACTGATACATATATCGTCACATTACACACAACATATATATATATATAGAAAATGGTTCAAATAAAAAGAAGTTGTTTCCTAGGAATGGTAAGAACCAATAAAATTTTGACAATTGGCATTAAAACCTATGGTGAAAGAACAATTATATGAAACTATGTCGGTTATAATGGTGAAAGAGTAATTGTAGGAAACTATGATGGTTTTTTGTAATTTTAAATCTCAACCATTGATTGATATAATCCAATGGCTATGATTTATTCCTAGTTTTCCTAGAAAAATATTTGGTTTTAGGATAACCCTTCCCTATATATATATATATATATATATATATCTTTACTCGATATATATATTTATTCTTATCCTTACTAGAACGATTTACCGTCCTTATTTTAAACAAACATTACAACAAACATTATAACACTTGATTCTAATCCTTCATGAATTTCTTCACCATCTTTGTGATCCTGTTGCATTTATGAAGAAGTTTGTCTCCTATCTTCTTCTTTTTGATTCCATCAACGGCTATCTTCTTCCTCAGATCGTCAGTCTCGTGCAAAGCTTTATCAAGATGTTCTTTTTGGGATTGTGGAATTTCATTCGACGGTTCACGGTATCCCATCATAACAATGTCATAGTGGTTCTTGGGATATGGTGACGAGGTAACGTCAAACGGATAATTGAAAAATGCTTCGGCAGCTTCATTTTGTTGACGGATCTCATATGTATGTTCCGCGATTAAAGGGAATTTGCCTTGATATTGTGGGAAGCTTGGTGGAAACTTTTCTTGAATCCATTGACTAAATTGCACGTATGGATCTTCAGGATCATTGTTCAAGTTCATGTGGAAGAATGGTTGGATACACCTTTGGTTGGATGGACAATCACATTTGAAGCTTGATGATTCACTTCTTGGGGTGGGAACTGCTTCGGTGATTTATTCATCTGGATCTTCTTCAGGATCTTCCTCCTCTTCCGGATCTTCCTCTTCTAGATCTTCTTCCTCACGGTCTTCTTCCTCCATCATCTTCCTTGTTTTAGCCACTAAAGGATGTAGACGGTAGCTCTCATAGGGATGAATGACTCTCGTCTTTGGTTTCCGTGAGGGACCATCGAGGGTGTTGAGGTGATAATCAATGGAATCGTATGCAGAGGTTCTGGTATGCCATCGTCTTTGATCAGAGTGGCATTGCATCCCGTCGGAAGAGTCAGACTCGGGTTCCTCTTTGATTTGTTTGTTGGCTAGAAATGCATAAGACGGATGGGGATTGGGTGGATGATACACTGGTATGTCAGACGGATGATACTCCGGAATGTTTGATGGGTGGTACGTCGGAATGTCGGACGGGTGATACATCGGTATGCTTGATGGATGATAACTTGAATGTCTTGGGGGTTCATTCCTTTGCATTGGTGGATCACCGGGTAAGTTGATTGGTAGTTGTTCAGTGTCGGGGAAGTAATCCTGTGACATCCGTCAAATTTGAGTCTCGGTTTATTTTCGTTTTGTAAACTTTCAGATTGTAAACACGACTCAATATTTTTAGAACCTTATTTAATTATCATATAATATTATTATAGCCCTCGATCATCAATAAATCGATGTTTATCATGTTGTAGTGTCGTTAAGAAAAACATATGGGGTAATACTGGTCATTATCGAATCTATATTATCATTTTCTTAAGTTTAAAACCTTTCCTTAAAATATGTAGAACTTGAGGGGCCATTTTTGAAAATATGTACATATATACATACCATCAAACCCTAACCTTAACATGTTAACCATTAGCCACCCATCTTCTTCCTCTTCTTTTTCCGGCGGCCGCCACCGCCGCCTCCGGCCACGGTCCGACGACACCACCACCACCACCTTCCACCACATCACCATCATATCAGCCACCCCCCTCAACCCAGCACCACCCCTTTTCGGCTTTCCGGCAGCCCCACACTCTCTCTCCCTCTCGGTTTCGTTTTTCCGGCGGCCGGAGCACCCTCTCTTTATCTCTCGCTGGACTCTCACGCAGCTCCCTCTCTTTCTCTCCCCGTTTTTCCGGCGCGTCTGCTGGTGGTCGGAATTGGTTATCTCTCTCGTCTCTCTCTACTTCTCACGTCTCTCTTTCTCCCTCGTCGTCGTCTCTCTCTCTCTCTCTCTTTCTACCTCTCTCCCTCCGGTTGCGGTTTCCGTCTCCGGCAGGTGCGACTCGTGTCATTCCTCGGTATAGAGCCACGACTCGTGTACGACTAATAGGTAAACTAATTTTGGGCGTTGGTGCTTTCGGTTTCGCTTATAAATTGTTCGGATCTAAATTGTTAATAATGGTTTTTTTGTTATCGGTTATATTATTTGAAATGAGTATGGATGGGTATTGAATTATTTTGAAATTCGGGAAAAGATAAACGATCGGGTAATGGATATGTTAAGTTCATATGGGTTTAATTATTTTGGTTCGGTTGGTTTGTACTTAAGTTGTTGAACGAGAGGTCTCGGGTTCGAGTCTCATCCTAGACCGGTTTTAATAATTATTTTTATACTTAACAAATTTCGGTTGCTATTAGTATTAATATCAAGACATAAAGATTATTATTAGTATTATTACATATTACATACTATCTTATTTATTAATTGATATTATTATTTATTACTATTATAAATATTAAAGTTGTTATTAATATTATTAAATATCATATTATTATTATTTAGTAAAATCCTATTTCTATCATTTATTATTAGCAATAATATTATTATATTTATTTTATGAATTCGTTTAGAAATCAAACCGACATCGAGTATGATATCATTATTTACTATCAATATTATTTATTATTATTATTATTTTAATCAACAACATTCTAATTAACACTAAGATCTTTATTCTTTAACTATTATTATTAGTATTATTAATAATAATTATGGTTATTATTTTACCTTCATTATCTATATATATATATATATATATATATATATATATATGAAACATTTCTTTTTTTTAAATTATCATTATCATTATTATCATCATCATAAATAATATTATTATAAGCTTCATTATAAATACATTTTTATAAAACCGAACTTTTGATTTAAACCCGTCTTGTTTCTATCTAATATTGGTTTAGGTATTTAAAAGCCCAAATAAAATAATATTATTTTATTTTAAATTATTAATTAAGTACGAGTCCCTAATCTTTAACAAACTAACCGGTAACCCGATTAATAACCGAACCTCCTCGTTCAATATTTCAAATATAGTTTCATTATGGTTTCAAGTTCATTAATATATATTATATTATTTATTTTAGCTAAGGTGTTTATCGTTTTAAGTCGGATCTATCGTTTACCGTTTAACTTCATTTACTTATCTATTTATTTCTCGGTTCATCAGTCGAGGTGAGTACTTTCATACCCCTTTTTCCATCTTTCGTTTTGGGGTGACATTTCATACTTATCAAACTAAATGCTTTAATTACTTGCATCTTAAACCCACAAACGTGATTGTATACCTTACTTGAATAATTGCTCGATTTGGTGTTGTATGCTTATTTGACTATGTGTTTACAACTTTTGGATGGTGAAACTATAAATCCTATACCATTTGGCAATGGCAAGGTGTCGTTAACGTATGCTATTAACGATAACTATAAATCCTAGACTACTCGGCATCCCCTTGTAGCTAGGTGGTGCTAATGTAAGCTTATTAGCAACTGTCATAAAATCCTAGACTAATTGCCAATAGCTAGGTGTCGCTAACTTGTTTAGCGATAACTATTTATTCCAGTTTATAGCTCTTATTTATTGTTTTGTGTACAAGTTTTGTGGATTTTCATACTATATACTTATATGCTCAAACTTATGAATTGCTCACCAACCTTTGTGTTGACAAACTTTATTTTATGAAATGTTACAGGTTTGACTTTTGTTGACTCGAGTGCTTGACGGAAAACGTTACCAAGACCTTTAGGATATTAGCAAAACGAACAATATAATTATTACTTGTATTCAGTTTGTTTGTGTAGACGAGAAGTGTTGTTTATCGATTTGTTGAAATAAAATGAGTTAAATGAATATTGTCACTTTAAATAGTGTCTTGTGTC
Organism: Bidens hawaiensis; assembly: GCF_021521415.1. Classification (NCBI taxonomy): domain Eukaryota; kingdom Viridiplantae; phylum Streptophyta; class Magnoliopsida; order Asterales; family Asteraceae; genus Bidens; species Bidens hawaiensis. The sequence continues at coordinate 39,994 of NW_027505911.1, read as the reverse complement.
TTGTGTATTTTTGTAATTTCTTTGAATTGACGTACTAGAATTTTAAATTAATTAATTAGATATTGTCACATTTCCGCCTTAGGTTGGGGTGTGACATCTCAATCGATAAACAAACACGAATAAATGACTAATTCTCGTTTATATTAATCGGAAAATATAACTCAAGAAATTGATTACAAACTTCAAACCCTAACTCGGATTGACTTTTGATGAACCTTAACTCTGTTACATCTTGTTCACCCTCTATAATGTCTAACCATAACTCGGTTTATATAGAATAACCTATTTTCTAGCCAAGACATTACCAAATATAATAAAACCCTAATTGTAACCCTATAAACCCATTACATATTAATGAATCCCACTGGCCTAATAGGTCTAACTCGGTCACCTACACGTGACGAGCCTATTAAGTTGGAAATTACGTCCAACAACTAAGGGGCTGAATGGTTAATATTAGGTCTGAATCATTCAGACTTGGTGTTGTTGCTGAATGAGACAGAGACTCATTCAGACCTGACTCATTCAGATATGAATGAACCAAACAACCCCTAAGTCTAACAGGTAGTTTAGACCTATGGCGTGGTTCATTTACAAATATAGGTCGATTTCAAGGAATATTAGTTATGGCCGAAATCGAGGTTTGATGTATAGTCGGCTATGTGATTAAGGATTTGTTTATTAGGAATATCCAGCGGTAGTGTATTGTATCGTTTAATATTATTTCTTTAACGTCTTATAAAAGTTAGCGATATCTTGCGTTAACTAGTTAACCCAACAACTATCTTTGGTGTGACTCCATCATGGTAGTTCTCATTTTGGTTGACTCCTTTCTCAAAGGTGCGGCTACGATTTTAGAGGTGTTTGCCCTATACCTTAAAGGTGTGAGTTGAACGTATTTGAGATACCTTCTCATGTTCTAAATAAGTGGATCACGAACTCTCTAGATAGTATCTAACACTGAAACCTGGAAAAGAGAACAAACAAAATTGCAGGAGAAGCTAGCAATAGCAAAAACGCCGACAAATGTATGACAAAATTAATGTCTATTCATAGAAATCCCAGAAATTGATCGTATTCTCAAAGAACTCCATCGATCATGTTTTCTGATAGGTGCAAGTCTGACAAATTCTGCTTAATATGTTTATTCCATGTTAGGGATCTACCTATGCTCCTCTTCTTTTGTAAAAGAAGTTCTAATAATTATGAATCAAAATTTTTAACATTTTTCAAGATTTTGTAAAACAAAGTTGTAATGTTATAAACTTTTTTTTAAATGTATATAAACCAGACCCATGGTGTTTATAAAGTGGCTGGTCAGAAGAATACCCTGAATAAAGGGAATGTTCCCAACCATTTAAGAACTTTGCTCCTTGTTTAACTTAAAATCTCTAAAAATATTTGTATTCTAATAGTCAACATGGTTATTAAGTAGTGGTCACATATGTTCGTCATTCTATACTTGCACTCGCGTGAAAGGTAAACTATCAATTTACGCTTCAGTAAACATAGACGCACTTGCTCTAACATAGATAGTTATCAAAGGCCCTAGTTCAAAGCTAGTTTCGGTAACTAGTCGTTTAGTTATTGGCATTGTGGGCATCAAAGTCCCAACTTTTAAGTCTCCGAAACCAGTCGTTCAATTAACAAGATTGTCATCATAAGTTTGAGTGGTATTACTTCTCAAGTTAATAACTATCAGAACAAGTTGGAATGTCTAGCAAGTTATGTTTTTTCATATATTGATGAAGCTATTTCTAGCTACAAGTGACTGGATGGCAAACACCATGCAAAAGTCTCCCACATGCGGGAGGTCTGGGATATCGAGCCACTTGGGTCTGATATACGCATTTTCACCCTGCATTTATGTAAAAGGTCGCTTCCACGACTTGAACTCCTTACTTCCATGTCACGTGGCAGCAGCCTTACCGTTGCTCCAAAGAATAAGTAGTTTATGAAACTAATTAATACAAAACAATCTCAGGAAATAAATAAACCAATACAATCAAAAGTGATTGGAGAATAAGTTTATTCCTTGGTATATGAAACTAAATCAATACAAATCAGTATAAAAAAAATAATCAAATTCTCATAACAAAAGAATAAATAAATAAATCTATGATTGTTTGAGCATAAGATATCAACTCATTCCAATATATGATTTGAGAAACTGAGAACCATGACTCAAACCCGTTTCGGTTCCAGTCCTCAACCTAAACAGCCGGGAAGTGCGGGCCCACCGCAAACAAACGCCACAACAAGATATATAACCAACAGTATAAGACATCCGAATCCAATCCTGCAATTTACACAAAAAAGCCAGTATGAGAATCTCAGAGTAAAAACCCATTTTAAAACGGGCACATTTAAAGAATTCGTTTTGATCAGAACCAAAGTGATACTTTTAAAAACAACCCAGTTTGACCCTAACCTGCTCGACCCAATACCCAACCCGACTCAACCATTTTGTGAGACTTGGTTTAGAGAAAGTACATGAGTTTGACATTTTGCCACCACATTGTATTCCTAAATCTGCGAGACTGCTTTTTGAACCTAAAAGTATTACTTTGCATATTGGCGGTTTTATCCACAAGCGACTCTAGCCGATCACCCCTCTCGAGAACCTTGTCAATATTTTGTATCATCACATTCCGTACCTGTTTATAAATCATAACACCACAGTTAACAACAATAAAAACAGTCTGCAACTTATTATATGCATAAACAAATGTAACCATTTGACTCAAAACTTCAAACTCACCTGACTCATTTCATCTTTTAAACGGTTCATCCTGTCTGCATTCGGATCGTTTGAGTAGTATTCCATTTGTTGGCTCAGAACCCTTGAAAACTCATCGTTCATGCCATAAGCCTGTGCTGTTAGTACTGCTGGACCATAAGTTTTAACAAATCTCTGATGAATGTCTTCAAGAAACGCAAAAGGGATTCGTCCTGTAAAACATACAACAGTACCAATATTATACATAATGTGCCAAACTGCCAACCATTAATGCTTGTTATTCATATAAATAAGTTGCCATGAAAATGTTTAACATTAAGCCTCATCTTTCATAGCCACATTTAACTCAATATCAGGTTTATAATTTCATAAATGCCAACTCAACTTAATTATATAGAAATGGTCTTTCACCTTTGGGGCTTCAAAACTGTTCTACTTGAAGAATATTATTCGGTTATTCTTTCGATATGCTAGTTAATTTATAACAAAATCAGCAAAAATGATGTAATTGATATAATTGGCATATCAGTTCGTATAATATAATTGATAAAGGCTCCCGCTGACCAGACACTACCACCTTATACCTAGACACCATGTGTCAACTATACGACTTGTATTGCGCTATACGGGTCGTATATGTTCAGTCAGATATCATTGACCGTAATATATACGAGTTGTATAGATGCATTTGAGTTGTATGACCTATACGAGTCATATAGTTCATCCATGAAGAACTATACTAGGCATACGTATAGGGCCTATATATATAAGACATGTAGTTATTCAGTGATGAGCCATATGCATCTCTTACTATACTATTTTGCAGGGTCTAATAGTCTATACAGATCATATACGCAACACGAAACACGCTAACATAATAACGAAACACCTACCATATAATCACAATCTCTCATATAAATAAAAAAAAAAAACAATATTCAAAGCGAATAAACGTAACAGAATATTAATAGAAGCAAATTCGCCTTACTTCCAGCAAGGTCATCAGCCATGCAGAGAATACTAAGGCCATCGGTACGCTTAACGTGAAAGATATAGCGATCTTGCGAGTACGACACGTTCATATCATTCGTTCCGGGGATTTTGTCGAGAATCTGCCTGGCGATGGTGCTGGCGTTGGTGGACGAACCGCTGAATTCGACTAGTATGACCGATCCTCTAGCCACAAGCGTGTACAGAATCGTCATCTCTCGATTTCAACGTGTAACCTGATGATATGTGGATGATTTGATTGTGTGAATGGTGATGGGATTAGGGTTTGTTTGGTTGGAGAATATTGAGATGGAAAAGTGCAGGTGTATTGTTTGTAGTGTGACTGAGATTCAGGGAGTAGTTTGTTAATTAATCTGGACCCGCCCAAATATAGTAACTATACTAACGTCTAACCGTATATCTACTTTGTATAAAATATAATAGTTAAGATTTGTATAAACTAGTTACAAGCTTACGTTTTACTCCATATTATAGTGAGACATAAGATTATAAATCTAGTACACCAAATTTGCATAATTTCTCCTGATTAACCCAAATTTCTTTGATCTTGACACCACTCATAGGAAAGTTTGAACTTTTACTGCCGCCACCACTTTAATTGAATTCGTATTAACTTCATTGAAATCATGTCGTTTCTTGTTCTCCATATGCTCCAAATTAATCATGACCAGGAAGATTGCTTGAATGATCTTTCTTTGTATTGGGAACATGAATCAAGTGATATTAATACTCCATGACATCATATATTGAGAAGAGCATAGAAAGGTGGAAGTTTACACCAACTTGCAATGTCTTGCCAAACAATGTTTGCCAAGGAGCACGTAATTAACATATGTTCAACGATTTCTTGATGATTCGAGCATAAAGGGCAAACTATTGAACCAATTTGGATGTTCCTCTTCATAAGAGCAGGACGAGTAGCAATCCTTTCCAATAAAGTTTTCCAGCAATTTTTTTTTTACTTTTTTTTGGACTCAGTTATGTGTTATTTACCTTGGATTGATTTTCCGGTAGCTTGCAGGCTGAACTAATCATAAATATAACGTTCGGATTTGCACACTAAAGCCATCGTGCATTTGTTTTTAAGTGGAACCGAGACGTGCCAAACATTCAGCCAAAACAGTATATTTTTTTAATGTTTACCAATGCGCCTTTAATGTAGTTTTGCAAAACCAGGTTGTGTTCCATGAAGTTTGTTATTGCAGGTGCAGGTCAAATACTCGGTATTATGTGTTTATTTGAAACTGGCTTGCACGATCTCGAAGTCCAATGCATTGTGTTTGTTACCCCCCTCCTTTCCCAAAAAAATAAATAAATAAGTCGTTGTCTTCTATCCTTAAGCGGCACCACCATCTTGAGATTAAATTTGTTCATATCTTTTAATGGATCTATTCCTGGTCCGCCAGCTTCCTTCAAGGGCGAGTTTATATGGTATGTTGGGGGTACACGGAAGCCCCTCGAGTTTTGAAATTATAGTGTAATGCTATATATAAAATCTGGAATGCACCCCCTTTATAAAATTGGAGTAAGCCCCCTAACCAGACTAGAAAAACGTTGGAGTGACCAAGGCATTGCTTGTTAATATGGATGTCCCCGATCCTACTCCTGTTACCAGAAGGTTTTTATTATTATTATTTTTGTTGTTGCTATCCTTTTATCAAACTATTCTTACAACATCCACAAAACTGCATTATGACTAAAAGGTGTTAGTTGTATGGTTCTTTGTTGAAGGCAAAGGAAGGTTCGATTTTTAATACATGTAGCATGAAATTCAATGTATTAAACAAAATGTTGAATTTTACTCGAGCGTTGAATATTTGTTAACGAGTAGCTCAAACTTAGATGAGTTCAGACTCACCAAGTTTACACCTATTAGAGTAATACATTTTTTTTATGACAAGTAAATACTAGATAAGGAGGATCAACATTACAATCCATGGTAAAGAGGAGCAAGTAACAACAAAAAAATGTTCTTTACTTTTTTTGTTATTATTGTCCAACGGCTACTTATGTATAAGAAATTGTACATATCTTCAGCATTAAATATCTCCAAATAAACGTAATTTAGACAACTACATTAGAATAAATAACCACTAATTATAATTTTATATATGTAGGTAAATATAGTCTTAAGGAATAAAACAAGCTAAAATACGAAGAAAAATGGTGAAAACTAACTCAACACACTCTATGGTGAATTAAGACATGGTCGTGCCTAGAGCATCTACTATTATAATAAAAAAAAGTCATTGTTGTACCACATGACACCTAATTGTCTCATTTTTTTGCCAAGTAGCATCATTATTGTTTAACTTTGAAAGTCATAACTATCTCATTAAAACAATTAATAAATATTTTAAACATTCCATATTAGAGATTTATCTATATAATTTGATAGTAGTAAATAATATAAAAAAAGTTAAAAATAAAAGAATGTATGTTGAACTTTTGAAACTCATTTTAGTGTGAGTAAATTTGTGTTGTATGTTTTTAGTTTATTAGTGGCCGAGTCAGAAAGTGTCACGATTCGTCTTTACTCTGAAAAATACGAAAATGGTTCGTCTCATTTGATAATTTTCAACTATTAATTATATATAATAAACCTTCTTATATGTATTGATAACCAAATATGCAGTTGCTCTTGCTTCTAATTTTATAACCTAATGCATGATTAAAAAACAACATGAAGTAAGTCATACAAGTTTATTTTTTGTTGGTTATGGATGGTTAATAATTTAACATCTAAAAACCCTCAATTTGAATCATTTGGTAATTATTTTTACCGATATAAACTCTTGCAATTGTTAGTTCAGTAGCAAGATATGTTGAAACTAACACAACAATATACTACGAAACAGTTTTTTTTGTTTTTTTTAGACTTTTCAAGAGTTTTGATGTGTTTTTTTTACATGATTATTGCAACTTGTAGAATTAGAATCATATAATAAAATAATAAATGAGATTTAATTTTTCAAGCCCGTGTAATACACGTATTTATAACCTAGTACGAAATAAAGATAAAAAAAATCAGGAAGTCAAGATATAACCATGTTAACCAAGACATACCCCATGTTATCAAGAGCCATGAGAAAAGACAAAATAAAATATTCTGAAGTAAAACACTGCCATGTCTTCCCAAGACACGGCCATGCCTTGAAGTAAAAGAGAAAAGGACAAAACATGAGAAGTTTGGACTGTTGTGGAACTTAACATGGCCGTACCTTGCTTAACACGGCCGTGTTAACCTTGAGCTGTACGATTTGACATGGACAATTAATGCAGTAGGACAAAAAATGGCGACCCGGTCGGACCGTGCCTATAGGACCTGGACAACCTATAAATTGAATGCATTCTCTTCATTAAATGGACTTGAACACCATTGGAGAAACATTCAATATTCTCCAACCACCTCCTTTCACCACCATTAATAAGGGAATTAGTCTCATCCATCAAACCCTTGAAGATCAAGGAGATTAAACTTTTAGGAGAAGTAATTAGCATCAAAGATTTGTCATCCAAATTAGTTAGATTGTTTCAAGTTGATCATGTTTGTTTCTATTACTTTGATAATTATCATTATGCTTATTAGTGGCTAAACTTTCATAGTAAAACATGTGATTGGTTTTTAATAACTAATGGTTATGTTGCAATTATCACTTGATGATGAATGTTAAATTACTGCTAAAAGATACCTTAAGTACTAAGCTTGACGATAAGCCGAGAAGTTGCTAGTCTTGCGAAGCCTTGGTGAACCTTAAAATAGACACCAAGACCCCGAACTTGATGATAAGTGAGAAATCACCATTCTTATAAGAAAATTGGTTGATAAATTAAGAATCCTTAAAATGAACCCCCAAATACCGAGCTTGACAATAAACAGGTGAAATGTCACTATTGTGAAGTTTTTGGGAATAGCTTATAGATCTTTTAAAGAGCCACCAAGACCCGAGCTTGATGATAAGTCGAGAAATCGTCATTCTTGTAAGGGTTTGATTGGGGAAAAAATGTGAATCTTAATACTAACATGGCCGGACCAAATGGAATATTAATAGTTATTGACCATTTTAGAATGATAATTATTAGCAATGTTGTGAAAACGGATTGTTGGTGTTCATCCACTAAGATTGGTTAGTTACTCGTTAAGTGAGTTGCAACATAACCATTTAAGCAGCTCTTGGGTGGTTATTACATGAGTTTTATAATTGTTTAAGAGTTGTATGGGTTAATACAATTCAAGGTTAATCCTTTAAGACTCAACTAATCTTAATTAATATTTTAGGTATAATACAAAGGTTATTTTTACTAAAGTATTAAGGACAATTCACTTAGTAATTTAAGGGATTGTCTCATATTTAAAGTGAGTTAGTTATTTTACTAAAGTATTAAGGACAATTCACTTAGTAATTTAAGGGAATGTCTCACCTTTAAAGTGAGTTAACTTATCTTTATCAAAAATCATTTGCTTACATAAAATGATGTTTTAGTAAAATGGGTCAAGTGTTCTCTCTTTATTTAATTATCATGGAATAACATGACTAACGATGTTATTCTCACATTTAATCACCATAGCAAGCTCAAATCACATGTTTACTAATCAACTATTAAACCAAGTTAAGAGGAGTTTTAACCAAGATGATACACTTTTACCTTTGATATTCTTTTTATCTTAAAATATAAAAACCCAAAAATGTTGTCTTTTAATTTATGTTTCTTAAAAACTCATTTACTAAAACCAAAACCAAAATGATTTTCACTTACAGTTAAATAAATACAACGATTTAGTAGTAAAACTCTCTAAGTGTGTTTGTGGATCGATACTTGGTTCTTACATATACTTTACTACATATACGATAGGTACATTTGCATATTTGTGTGTGGTTTAGTTAAGATAATAATCATTTTTATAAATTTAAAACTCAACATTGTGTGAACAAACATTTAAAAAATTAATACACTTTTCATACTACACCCAACACGCATCAGCTACGTTAATTAAGATAGGTAGAATTTTACCAGGCGTGTTGTGGTGGGCCAGTTCTGTTTTCTGTTCTGAATGATGCGTGTTTGTGTGAGACATAAACCTTGGCATAGGCGGTTAGAAGTAGCTTTTATTCAATTATAGAAAAAGTAGCACAAGCAAAATCCTTAAGTAATTGTTATAGCGTAGCATTTGTTTTATTATAGAAAGAGACTACACTCCCACAGCTGCTATCGGCTATCACCTCTGAGCTCTAACACCTCCTCCGTGACTCGTTTGTCGTCGCCGCCTCCTTTCCACCAGAGTCCAGTCCACAGTCTGTTCAATACTCAATTGTTCTCACTTCTCAGTTTTTTTAGTTAATAGAAATAAGAAAATATCAAATGTGTTGATTTAAATTACTTTACATTTAGGATTCGTAATGTTTGTTTATTTGTAATGCCTTAGTACAAAGCGGGAAAAAAAGTTTAATCATATTTATCATTGTAGGAACAAACTAAAAAGACGACGGTTTATGGAAAAAAAATTGTAACAAAATAAGAAAAAAAAAAGGAACAAAATAAGGCAAAAAGGCTGTTGGGGAAAAATTCAACAATATAATTTTTTTTTAAAAGAGTTAAATTATATTAAAAATAGTTCCAATTACAATAAAGAGGCAGGTAAGCGGGCAACAAGCTGCGCCGTCACCCCATTTTGAATGGCAAAACCGATCCTACTGAAAACGAGTCAAGACAATGAGGTCAAGACAATGATAGAAATAATTCATTGTAATGCGGGGGTGTTACCGTTTTTATATCTTGGTATAAAAGTGGGAGCTAACGTGAATAAAGTTAATAATTGACAACAAGTGGTGGATGCTTTTGACAAAAGCCTTGCTTTGTCAAAAGCTCACACACTTTCAATGTGTGGTCGTATTATGTTGATCAAGTCGGTTATCGAATGGCTTCTTAGTATTACTTTTCTTTGTACCAAGGCCTGGTTAAAATTTTAGAGATATTAGAGGCTAAATGAAGGAGATTTCTTTGGGGAGAAAATGAGGACAAGGCGAAAACTTGTTGGGTTTCTTGGAATAGAGTAACTTTGGCTAAAGAATATGGGGGGTTGGATTTGTGTTCTCTTAAATAGTCAAATTTAGCCCTTTTGTTAACATGGTGGTGGCGCTTTAAAGTGGAAAATGATAATCTTCGGAAAAATGTTATAATGGCTATTCATCACATGCCTAGATCTTGGGCGTCTATTCCCACAACAAACGATTAAATGACACATGGGATTGAATTGTCAAGATTGAAAAACCATTGGCAACCGCTAAGGCTTCGTTAACTGAAAATATCAAAGGACGGGTGGGTAATGGGTCTAATGTTCGGTTTTGGGTGGATGTTTGGTTAACCGATGTTACTCTGAAAAACCGGTTCCTTACTTTGTACTCGTTAGAAAGGGTGAAGTCATGTGTGGTGGTCAATCGTGTTAAAGTTAATGATGAGAATTATTCGATAAAGTGGAATTGGAAAACCCAGCCCCTGTTTGGGGAAGCGGTAACCGAACTAATGGCATTGTTAGATTTGTTTAATTATTTTAGTTTTAAGGGTGGGGAAGATAACTAGGTGTGGGGTGGTGATGCTTCGGGGTTTTTCTCAATTGCTTCGATGAAGAAATTACTATACAGAGTTGATCCTCTTTGCCCGAAGAGTATCTTAAAAATGGAATAATTGGGTTTCGATGAAGGTGAATGCGATTGTTTGGTGGGCCCTTCAGAACCGCCTTCCAACAAGCGATAATCTAGTAAAAAGAAAAGTCTTTTTTGGTTCGGATATATGGAGTAATTGTTTTGCGGCAGAGGTTCGGTTGACTATATTTTTACATCTTGCTATGTCGCGAATGTGGTGTGGCAAAGAATTGAAAAGTGTTGTAGTATTCAACATTTTCAGGTTAAAAGAGTCCAAGACTTAATTGAGGTTGTAAAATAGATTCCAGACGTGGGGCATAAAAGAAAAATGGTCTATATCATTGTTATGGTGGTCATTTGGTGCTTATGGTAGGTTTGAAACAAGTACATTTTTTAAAACAAGCAGGTAAAGATTGTTAAAGTGTTTGGAGGGTTTTGAGTTTCTTGTGGATTAAAAATATGACGAGATGTATTAATCTAGATTGGGATAGATGGAATCTTGGAATACCAATACCTAAAGAATTCGAGGTTAAAACATAACAAATGTGTGTATAATTCATTGAATAAATATGTATAATTAGATACACTAGGCTCACATTTCAAAAAACCGATGCCCAAGAAAACAAATAAATTAGAAGATTCCTGACCCAAGGTCTCTCCTTAATCAGTTGGCATTCTTTGATACAACCCATGAAATAGAATCCCATCTATTTACTTTGAATTGCTTTGGCTTTAATCACACTGTTGTTTGATTTTGAATTAAAAAGGTGTTATGATTAAAGAGTATAAATCAATTTTGTTTTCTAAAACTATATTTAAAAAGTTATACAAAACTGGACCATCTCATATATTATTTAGCATGATTCTAAAATTATGAATAGAAGTCGTACTCGATCACGGGAGGCAATAGTGGACCCTTGTGCCAGAGGTTTAAGCTGGTGGAACCTTTGGATGCTTGCCCTCTATTAATTGCTATATCACATGCATCTATCAGACAATCACCATGTCTTCTACATTTTCCTAGTTGTCTATTTTCTAATGAATTTATGTAAATTAGATTTAACTTCTAATAAAATATCTAGATAATGTTTTTCTTAATATCATAAATTCATGAAAGTTTAAAAAGTTGGTTGAATATGAACCATTTATTTTTCGAAGCAAAATATCAAGAACGTAAAAACAAATAGCTAGATGACAAGTTACCACGATGTAACATGTTATTCCCAACAATGTATTTGACTTGTACTTTTCATGTCTTATTTATAAGAAAGAATAGTATTGCGTTTCTTTATTTATTATTACTTTGTTTTATTTTATAAATATTTACATGCACACAGAATAATAATTTGCAAAAAATATGAAGATATTGGAAGGACATGACAATATGTATTAATTAGATATGCCAAACAACATTTACACAACATGCATGTTTGTTACCAATACAATATAATTCTACATCCTCCTCACCCAATAGACATAGTTTAAAAACTTCATCCTATATAGAATTATTATAAAAATTGTTGCAAATAAATAAAGTTTTTCAAAGTATAATAAAATATCTTTCTGTCAATTTGCTAGTTACCAATTTCAATATTAAAAGATCACACTTAAAAACGATATTAGTATATATACAAGACTATAAGATGCTAAATATTAGGTTTTAAACTAATAATTGATCAAATTGAAGCTGTATACAGCTTCATGCATATTCAATGTTCATTCGATCGCCATCAGTTCTCTCTTTTAGTTCTAGAAACCCAACTCAGTTAAAATCACGGAACCCAAGTCCCAAACTACATTTTAGCTCAATCCCATTAAGCCAAGTTCAATCCCACCTAGACTGCACTCAAAATTGAGTAATCCGAATTGCATTATAACTTTTTGGGGGTTTTGTTAATTTAAATCTTGATTTTCTTGTATACCGAGTCGAACTTGAATTTGGTTTTTGGTTAGATTAATTAGCCAGCTTTCAGTTTTGGTTTAGATAAAGAAAAATTTTGCTTGTTGTGTATTTTTGCGTATCTAATTAATATAAAAATCTATTTTTTATAAAAGATCATTTGTATTATTTGTAAGGCGTGTATGTATCAATTCGGGCTCAAACTAAATCAAAAAGTGAAAATTCATTTTTTGGTTTTTAAACCGTTACTAAGGCCAAACTATAAAAGTCGCTTTTTAAGAAACACAAAACTAAATCATCTATCTTTTATACGATTCGGTTAATTCAGTTCATTTATCATGTCAATTATTTCATTCCAGATCAATTGATTTTTTCTTGCACTTGAAGTTGTGGAGCTACTTAGTCGAGTCTAACGGGTATGCGTAGTAATGTTATGACTCCAATATCTATCAATGTAGTTTTCAAAAGATGGAGTTTTGCAATTTAAATGAGGCTTGCTGCACAGTTTGTTACTCGTTTGTCTTGTACATGTCATAATGTAAACACTATATTCATTATGAAACTTGAGGTGAAAGGTAAAAAAACGTCCCTTGATTATTTGTAACAAAAACATGTTAATTACGAAAAAGATGTTTATTTTGTCAAAACTTTTACATCCACCACACACTCTCTTTAAATAGGGCACAACCTTCTCTTCAATAGGTCACCTTACTCCTGAAGAAACCCTATCTGCATTCTTTCCCTCTCACTAGCCATGGCAGCAAGTAACTCAGTTGCATGCACCTTCATCTTCTTCCTCATCTTCACTGTCACAGTTTCTAATGCATGCAATTCATGCACACCTACAACATACCCCTCTTGCCCTAGGGACACACTAAAGCTTGGAGTCTGTGCGGACGTGTTAGGTTTGGTGAATGTGGTTGTTGGAACCCCTGAATCGAGCAAGTGTTGTGCATTGCTCGAGGGTTTGGTTGATTTGGAAGTCGCGGTTTGCCTTTGCACGGCCATTAAGGCTAATATCCTTGGAATCAACCTTAATGTTCCAATCTCACTAAGCTTGTTGGTTAATGCTTGTGGCAAGACTCTTCCACCGGGCTTTAATTGCGAATAATTGCATCCTACCTCGTAGCAATGAAGCTTATGTGCTTTTTCGTTTATTTCATTCGCTAGTTTTATTATCGCGGTCTCATTATAAGTTATCAAACTCAAAAATGAAAAATGAAATGAATGGTTTGTGATTTTTGATGTTTAGATTCTGAGTTGTTGATGTTGTTCTTATATTTTAATTGTTAATGTTTTCGTTTGTGATGTGCATTTTGTTTTATGTTCTTTAGGGTTGTTTGTTTGTTTCCTTGTACATTGGGGCTTGTATGTTTGATATTCATGTGTCAACATTGGGCAATAATTGTTGCATTGGGTTATTAATAGATTTATTCATCTTGATTTCATCAATTTCAGGTTGTAAATTGAATTGAATTTACATTTGAATTTGCACGTGTATATACTGTTATCTAAGACAAAAATATGAAGTAACAACTTATCATCATAAGGTTTTAGACTTTTAGTTTATTTATGTGCATGTTACAAACTAAACAAGTTAACTTAACGGTAAAATAACATTTAAAAATTATTAAGTGAGAATGATAAATTAAAAAATTAGTTAACTTAAAATATTATAAATGCTACTTATTTTGTAACTGGTTGAGCTTGAATTAAAATGTTATAAATGCTAAATGCTACTTATTTTGTAATTGGTTGAGCATGAAATATGGTAATGCAAATTCTGGATTCTTAAATAGTTTTACATGTTTTATTATAATATTTGATTAAATAGGTTTACAATTTACATGTTTTCTGCCTTTATAGGCAACATTAGCTAGCCTACCATAAGTTGTGTTTTACCTAATTTCATTGGTCATCAAGGTTTTCATGAGACTCGTGAGTTTTCTTATGACAGTTTTTGCACAGTTATAAAAAAGAAAACACACTTTCAACTACATTACTAAAAAAACATGTATGGTATATATTTATATGTGCATATCTTCCATTTAATCATAATAATGAAAGTAACTTGAATCCGCAATCCATCAAAGTGTCAAAATTTGTTGCTTGACTTTACATAGAAAAGTTTTTACAATCAGGAACACAAGATATTTTTCAAGTTGAAATTCTCAACGGCAATCTGCACATATGTTGTCACTACCAATATCCAGCTAGAGATGAAGAACCATCATCATTTTGCGTTCTAATTATTGGTGGTACTATAATTTTGTCTTGTGGTTACTAGCCTACCAATGCATCAAGGGTTGGCAATTGAGTATCTGTTAAAAACACGATAAGACCTGTTAATCAAAAAAGTGCGGTATACGATTTTTCTATTTTCTTAAATAATTGAAATTAGTAGGCTAGACTCCCTCATTATCCCTTATTGGTACACAAAACTTAAAATTGTCTTATAGTCATGACATATAAAGTAGTTAAACGAAGATCGTATTCAAGTTTTATATTGTGTCACGGGCGTCGCCTCCTATCTGTTAAACCTGTTAAGACACGAATTGTCAGCCCTTATGCATGCATTGATTTGGAAAAAAAAAAGTGTTTTGTTTTCATCGTACAATTTCAGTTTGTTCATAAGAGAGGCTCATTTACAGCTAGCCTAGCTGAGTACAAGTAGCCAAGTAGGAGTGTTTGCGGTTCGGTTCAACCAGTTTTCATGGTCGGGTTTAATGGTTTTAGAGGATAAAAAAAGTCATTTTTTCAAAAAGCATAACTTTGTATTAATTAAATTCTCAAAAAATTATAATGATTTTTAACAAATATAATATATATGTATATATACACATAAAAACACGTAACTTTATATTCCTAAAATGAAAAACGTTGAATCATAAATGTTAAACAACTTGCTCCTGAAACCGTTAAAAGTTTGCCTTGGAACCAACTATATACATTTAAAACAGCCAAACCGGCCAACTTGCTTTTATTTGATTAGTTTTGGAGATTAACCCCTAAGTCCATAGGGTACTCATTAGTCGATTAGATGCGACAAGTTGAACCCATTTTACTAAAAGCGGTCCATCGAGGTTGCATTTTAGCTATCAAGAAACTGGTCAAGTGGGTCTAGTAATTTAAACATATTAGTTGCCAAGTGCACGCAACTCAAATGCTTATAACCTTTAACCGTTAAGTTACTTGTAAGAGGAAAGTAATGGGCCAAAAAACATTGACTTGATCAGTCTAACTTACTTTGGCCCAAACTTAAAATGACCCGTTATACCGGAACCATCTAGTCTATTGACTACTCTATTTCTAGGGGCGAACAGAATACCAAATTAACAGAACCGAAACTGAATAACTGAAACAATCGAACTAAAAAAACCGAACCGAAACATTGACCGACGGTTAATTTTTTTAGTTTTCGAAAAACCGAATTTTGGGTTTAGGTTCGGTTATCCATTTAAAAAAAACCGAAAAAAACCAAACCGATTAATCGAACCTATTTTATCTACGTCTTTTTTTAAGATGTTATGACCGGAAACAAAACAGCAAAAGAATCTACCATTAACGGTAATGAAGATTATGAAGATTAGGTCTAAACTTTGAAGATGAATAAGATAATGAATGAAGATTCGTGCCAAACTTTTAGTTTTTTTTATTAAGAACTTTGTTGAATTTTAAACTTCACTACTCAAACAACTTTGTATTGTAACATCCTACTTTTGTTTATAATAATAAAATAAATTTCGTTTATTTTATATTGTGTCGTTTATCGGTTTAGATAATAAACTATACACGGTTGGGCTTGGACTTTAGAAGATAGAATAAAAGATTGAATGGGCCTTAGGTCCATAGGCTTAAGGGAGTATAAATACCCTTAAACCCTAAACATTTCCATTTTTATCTCTACACCATAGCCTACACTTTGGAAAAACACACACAAACACTATCCTATAACCCGAACCAAGATCCAAAGACGAGAACCATGCTTGTTGGTGCTATATCGTCGTGAAGAACCAAAACAACATCAAGGCTTAACCGTGTTCGTAGTTCGACTCGTTTAAGGTACGTTTATGATTAGAAATCGTTCGTTTAGGTTCGGATTGGTTTGGGAAATCACATATATGTTTTAGTATGTTGAAAACGAATCCAACACATCAAATATTACTGAAATCCATTAACGATTGATAGGTTAATCGATAACCTAAAAGAACCCATAGCATATATGCCTAAATCGCACCCCTTAAACATGAATATTTGGACGAACAAAGGGTTAGGGTTTGTAGGCGCTGTAATTCCGAATCTGTTGATACCTAAATCGTGTTATTTGGTTAAGAAACGAAGGTTTAATTGCAAATCTAAGATCTGTTGACTATTTGCTGTTCTTGACGATTTTGACTTTGACCCCATGAGTCAAAGTCTGGATAAGATTTGTTCAATTCATTAAGATATGGTAGCGAATTGATTATCCCAGTTCGTTATGATCAGATAACGAATCAAGTGATTCGTTACTCGCCCAATTCGTTAGGATAACGAAGTAGGCTAGCGAACTTGGATTACGAACTAGGTAACGAATCAGGTGGTTCGTCACACTCCAATTCGCTATGATGAGACAACGAACCAGACTAACGAATCGGATCATAAAAGATAACGAATTAGGCTTAATTCGTTATGACGAAGGAGTTAGCGAATTAAATAATAAATTAAAATCCTAATGGAAAATGTGTTAAGACAGTTAACGAAAATAAAATTTTTCCAAGCTGACCTGGCAGCTTAACCCCAGCCAGGGGCTCTGCCCCTTGGACCCCGCTAGGGGCTACCGCCCCTAGAACCCTGCTGCCAGGGGCGCTGCCCCCGGACCCCGTTCGTTTTGGGTAATAATTAAACTATAAAAATGATATGGATAGTGATAGTTAATTGATACGTGTAATTGTTATACAATTAGTCGTGCACAGCTCAAGAAGGGAATAACGATAAACAGTGAACGTAACCAAATTCAGGTGAGTTTCTAGCCCCACTTCCTTGTTATGTTTTCGGGACTGTGTGCATACTCTATGTGATTAGTTAATACACTTACCTTAAATGGTAAGTGTATGTCTTATATGATTTATGTATGAATGAATGCTAGATGATGCATGAATGATCTTCGGATATTGCATGTACCGTCAAGGGATAGTTTAAAGATATGATTGATGTAAATATGTATGATATACAAATGATGTATGTGCTATGAAAGTTATAATTAAGAATGTATAGCAATGTATGGAAGGTATGATTAGAAAGGGAACGGACCATAATAATATCCGCGAATGTAGGGTACGGACCCTAATAACATCCGCGAACGTAGGGAACGGGCCCTAATATCCGCGAACGTAGGGAACGTACCCTAATAATATCCGCGCATGCAGGGAACAGATCTTAATAATATCTGTGAATGTTTTAGGATAAGGTATATGTATATGTGTATGTATGAAAGGGAAGAAGGAAGGTATGATAGTATGAACGTACGAAGGAAGTTAAGGAACTATGTAAGTATGTGTACCTTCGGGTGCGTATATATGAATGTGTATGGACGTATTGTATGTTACCTGATTAACTAGAACTCACTCAGTGTAGCTGACTTTTAGTATGCACGCGGGTGAGTAGAATGAGGCAGCTCGCTTGAGGGGAACACATGGCATGGAATTGAAGAACTGGCATCTCAAGGAAGTGTTATGTTATTATAAAGACAATGTTTTATGTTTAAACTACTTTGAACATTTATGCTGATAAGATTTGGAAGCTATTTATTATATTCTGGTTGAAGTATTAATATTCCGTGAATGTTTTTATTAACTCTGATATTTAGAATTGTGGTTATGAGTAAATCCAACGTCCAAATGTGAGGTACCGGTAACGGGGCCTTACATGTATTTGTTTGGTTACGCGTAACACATGTCTATTTTTGCATTTTGAATTCAATATATATGAGGTACTTTATGTTTTTGAAATCTTTTTTTTTTGTATTGTCTACTCACGATGAAAATAACCATAACCGAAACCGAAACCGACCGAAAAACCGAATAATAAAAAACTGATCGGTTAGTATTCTAAAATAACCGATAGCTTCGGTTTCGATTTGGGTTCACCCAATAACCGAGCCGAACCTAACCGTGTTCACCCCTACTACTCTCTTGATTTTTCGTGCTGATATGAGATAACAAGATGCACTTCTCTCCCTTGATATTGAGATCACTAATTTGCCTGTTGAGCTTGCTCGAGCTCTAAAATTTCAAGGTTAAAATACCATAACTATGTTTACCATATGTATTATTCTTCTAACTTCTAAGTAACTCTTAGTTTTATTATAAAAGTAAAAGTGTAATGTTAAATTTTACAAGGCATATAATCCAAGCTATTATTAATTAGCCAATTATGATGTATACAGATAATTTGATCAACAACAGTTTGAACTTTCATTTTTGTTAAGGACGATTTCACTATAACGAATAAATTACGTTGTATGCTTCTAACTTTCATTTATATTGTTTCAAAACAATTTACAATACTCTTATTAAAATAGATAAAAATCAATAAATTGAGGAAAACGGGCTAATGTGGAATGCTGTTCGATGAGAAATTTGAACCTCGTCAGCGTGGTGATACAAAAAACATCATTTTGGAAATTAAGGGTATGGACGATAAGGAGGTTGTAGTCACTAGCTAGTAAATGATGAAGATAATTGGCAAAGATTGTTAGGTTTTTGTACATGCAATAACAGGAATTCCTTCTTTTTCATCTATGAGAGACATTGGCATTAATTGGAAATCGACAATTACATGTGTTAATCGATTCAAGCTCTACTCATAACTTCATATGCGGGAAACGAGCAAAACCTAGAAATCAATGCCTTCAAAATTGTTATTTACATCCAAATTATAGAAATCAAAATCTGCAACTTACATACACACAAGAGATATGATCACTAAAATTGAGTATTTGAGAACCGAGTTCGTCAAGGGTGAACTAGAAGTCGATGGTATAGTAGCCATATACGATTTAATTTGGTGTCCATGCTTGTGACCGAAATTAGCGGAGAACGAAGAAGGATTGAGGGTGGAGGATGGGGGTTGTGTTGTTTGGCGATTTTATAATTTTAAAACTTCCATTAAGGGTGTATCAATAATTTCATACAAAACCAACTAATGAAAGTTAACACAAATTAACCAAAAAAAATTGTGTTACGTTTGATTTAATACATTTCGTGTTACATTTGATTTAATAGCATAGACTAAGAATGTAATTTCTCATAGTTAAAGAGTCTTACAGACATCTAATTAACTTGAATTTTCAATATTAGTTAGCCATAAAAAAGGACAAAAAAATGTAGTATGGCTAAGTGAATATTTGAGACAACATACCTTAACTTTTCAAGAAAAGAAACAAAAGTGATATGAATCATCCATATATATAACGGAAAATTTTTTCAAAATTCGAAAATTTTAAGTGTGAGAAGATTTATAGGAGAGAGAAAAGTTATTGATGGTAAATAGGAGATCCGTCATTTGTAATGACGGATGTCAAACAACATGTAAACCATGTCAGATTTTGTCTGGTGAGTTGAAAGATTACTAGGTATTCTGTCATTTCAAATGAAGAATTACATATATTATTGTTATTTCAGTCAGTTAAGTACATTATTCACATATACCATTTGAAATGGCGGATGTTAAGAAGACATCATCCATTTCAAATGGCGGATGTCTATTAAAATACATTTTGACATATAGGGGCAGCCTACGTTGGGAATTGTGACATGTCAGTCAAAGTCAAACTGGCTGATCACATAAATTGACGTCCGCCATTTCAAATGGGGAACACGACTAAAATATACCAGATCCGTCATTTGAAATAACAGAACACCTGGTAATCATCCAACTCACCAGACAAAATCTAACATGATCTACATATTGCATTGTTGCTTGACATCCGCAATTTCAAATAGCGGATCTCATAGTTAACATCAACAACTTTTTTCTCTCCTAGAAACCATTTCACACTTAAAAATTGTCCTAATTTAAATTTTTTTTTGTATATAACGTGATACATTACAAAATAAAATTTAAATAGAAGTGCATGAAAAAATATATATCATTTATGTTCTTTTTATTCAAACACTAACTCACACATCTACTGATTTTAATCTTAAAATCAAAACATCCTTTTTTTAAGTTCAATATACTTCGAAAAAAAAAAGTGAACCTTCTAACCCAACACACAAATATAAAGATACTAAACAATCAATAACAATTTACAAAAGAAAATTACCGAAGTTAACCCACACCATTTTTCACATTCTATGTTTCACCTTTTGATTTAATTTTTCAACCAAAAAAATGGTATAGTATATATTATGTGTATCCGAGTTTTATTAAAGGAGTGAAAGAAAAATAAGGTGAGGGAAACATAGAAAATGCTTGTGTTCTTAAGTTTTTTTTTTTTTGAAAGGAAAGAAAAAGAAATAATAAAAAATGGGTAAGACTAAACGTACCCTCATAGTTGCTTGTTATACCCTCCTGTAAAAACCAACTTTCATATTACCCATTGAAATTATATAATTACCAAATTATTACAAAAATAAAGATTTCATACTATTTTTTTTTAACAAGTTGCGTTTTTTTAGGGATACTAGTTTTTAATACTCTCAACTTTCACCAGTTGGATGATAACACTCCCAACTTTCGATTGGTTACCCATCACTCCCAACTTTCACCCTATTTTCTTGTACCACTCCCCGTTAAAAGAAACACTAACCTCGTTAGTGTTTTGAACAACAAATGTCATTAAAATTAGTTGAATGGATGAAAACGAAATTTATTTTGATTAACATCAAAATCTGCCTTCACTCCACACCAACCAAATCAAGCACCACCAGCTTCAAGTATGCTAGCTCAGCCGCTCCTCCAACAACTCCGACACTGTCTCCCTCATAAGAATTAATGTCTCATTCACCACCCTCCGACTACCGAAGATGAAACCGAAGAGTCGCCACTGGAAGAAACCAAACCAGATCTGGGAACAGAGAAAACTCACGGGCGACGTGGCCGGATTCGGATCCGGCAACAGAAGTCCTATATGATCTGAATCAAAACCCGAAAACCCATATGTAGAATTTGAGCCTCCGACCTACGGCGCAAAAGCTCTTGTTCTTCCTTTTATCATTTTTGTTACTGATAATCGAAGTGTCTTTTAAACCCTTGTCTTGATTTTGGTGGTGATCTTTGTTCTTGGTCGATGAGTTCTTTTCCCACCAAGCAGCCATGTTTAACAACAGTTGAAAAAGAAATGAAAATTGGGATTATCATGACATGAATAAGAAGAGTAGCCGGAGGATGATGAGGAAGCTGCCTATTCTGGTGTGGGAGACAGCGGAGGAGGAGCGGCTGTCAGAGGCGTATTTGAAGTAGGTGGTGGAGTGGCGGTGCTGGATCTAGTGTGTGGTGAAGGCAAATTTGTTTATATGTTAAACAAAATAAATTTCTTTTTCACCCCCTAAACTAATTTGAATGACATTTGTTGTCCAAAACACTAACGAGGTTAGTGTATCATTAGACGGGAAGTGGTACAAGAAAATATGATGAAAGTTGGGAGTGGTGCGTAACAAATCAAAAATAGAGAGTTTTATCATCCAACGGGTGAAAGTTAGGAGTATTAAAAACCAATATCCCTTTTTTTTATGATTTCGAGTTTAGGGTTTCAGGTTTAGGGTTTAGGGTTCGGTTTTTTTTTTTTGGTAAAAGGGCATTGTCCTTAGTAAAATTTACTGAAATAAAAAGAGTACAAACTAGTGCATCTCCCCCCTCCTGGACATTTACCATGGAGGGGGTAGACCACAAAAGAAAACATAATACTCCGCCCGAAGGCATACAATTTGGAACATACTACTAGAACAGACATTAGACTAGGCCTACTCTAGTTGAAGAAGCAAGACGATCCCCTCCAAGCGAATTGGCCGAGCCCATCTTGAGACAAATCCGAAATCCAACCCCAGGAGTGTTGCATATCGGCTAGAGAGAAAATTTCACGAGCCCACGCCCCTCAAGCCCAAACGACCAATGGAGCGTTCCCTAGAGGCCATAAGCCCAAGAAAGAAACCCATGCATATCCTCTAGCCCAGATCAAATACAAACCATATCAATTCCATTGTCATCCAAGCCCATATCCTTGTACACACAAGCCCAGATTAACTGACCATAATAACTTGTCCAGGCCCATACCTCACAGGCCCAGATTAACTGACCAGATAGCATAAGGCCGACCCCAGGCAAAATCCTGAAACAAACCCAAACTTGCAAACCAATACTGAATTCCAACTTGTAAACCCAATCTATTCCATATTAACAATATCCCAACTAACAAACCTTGATCTTTATCCCAAAATAATGCCACCAAATATGGAACTAATCATTGCACTAAATATGGGATAACATACCAAAGCCAAAGCCGGTCAACCAAATAACCCGGATCCACCAACAGGATCCGAAACACTTTCATAGGAACAATAGATCAAACTTCAAAACTAATCAAACCCGAAACAAACCAGATCCACAAACATAACCCGTTCAAGCCAAAGTCATCATTCACGATCAAACTTCATAAGCCATATCAAACCCATTAAAGGTCAAGAACATAGCAAACATAATACTTTGGCAAACCCCAAGAACATAAAACAAGATAGCAATAATATATGAACATCAAATAAAGATCCAGAAAACCCAAAGCAACCATAGGTGGCCGAAGCTTATGGGTTTGATCATTAAACATGATCTCCAACCTAGTGAATTAGGATCTAAAGATGAACAATAAACATTAAACAAAACATCTTGATTAATATTTCATCATAATCCAACCAAGCTTGATTCACAACGAACAAATTCCTAGCACATCAGGCACAACAAACCAATAGATAAAACAACCTGATGCCGATACACCGACACCCGGATTAAGCCCACACATGCGTGATGCCTCCAGTTCTACCCATAGAGAAATAAAGACGGCCAGGAAATAAGCTGAATCGGAAAGATGAATATACCATGTACGATAGTGTCACGACTCCCAAACAATAAACACCCATAACCTCATGAAGCCGGAAGAGAAATAACACTTAACAATATCTTCAAATGCATAATCCAAGTCTGTCTAGCACCAACAATCGTCACCGTTGGGTAACAGCCTTGAACGTCTTCGAAGCCGATTGACACTCTAAAAATATAGAGTAGCCTCCAAGATCATCAGAACCCAGAAGCAAGCAGTCTCCTTCTAATCATCATACCTCCATTCCCTATCTCCGGTTGTTTAGCACCAACATATCAACAAGTTGACATCTGGGTAACAACCAAAACCGGTCGATTGACATCATAGTAACTATGATTGATTGCTTCCATGAAACAATCCACTCGCCACCCACCCTCCGCAGGGTTGCAAGCCGGAGATACACGAATCCCCCAACACCGGTTGTCTATCTCCAGAAAAGAAAACGATTCTGGGTAACAATTATGAAGACATCATAATCGATTGACATCATTCAGCGGAAAGAATGATAGATCAAAATAGGATTAGTAGAACCAATCCAGATTGATCATGCATCGATTCTCACAAAGAGAACTGACGGACGGTTTGGGGAGAGCCGAGGGGAATGAGGGGAGAATTCTAGAGACAAAACACCTTGGAAAACACACAAAAAATTGCAAATGAAATTTCCTTAGGGTTTATGTTTTCGGGTTTAGGGTTTCGGGTTTCTGGTTTAGGGTTTTAGGTTTTCGAGTTTCGGGTTTATTTTGTAAAGGATAAAAAGGTAAAATAAGGATATTATAAATATATATACTATTAAAATTAAAAAAAAAACATTATAAATATTTACAATATTAATACTAAAAAAATAAATTAATAGTAATACTTGATAGTTTTTAATTATATATGTTGTGGAGATTATTAAGTGAATAAAATGTTGTAGGGATTAATATGTATATAAATAATATTAAAAGGCGATAGTAATTTATCTAATAAGTTAAGAGGATGTATATTTAGTAAAAGGGGTGTAAAGGGGGATACGTTTAGCAGGACCTATAAAAATGTGTTCTCTAATTCATTAATGGAAAGGAAAGAAAATAAAGATGATTATACAGGAATATGGGAGGAGATTCTTTCCATTCAATATGGAAGGAGTTGATACGAAACTAGGATTTATGATCCCGTGCATCGTGACAGACTGTTAAATCAAACAAAAAAAATAAGTAAAAACGTTAAACCATAAACTCGTTGCAAGTCGATGCGAAGTCCGTTCGTATCAAGTTACGACATCGAAACTAAACAAAATCAATAAACCCGTCAATGCAAAAATACAATCATGTGTGGAACCAAAAAGACCGACATGCTACTGTTGCGAACCAACACAAATTCGGTTCGTATTAGCAGTACCAACACAAATTCGTAAGCATATATTAGTAATCCGAAAAAAAATATTTTAAAGTCGAGCTGGGTATCAAACGTTGAAACGCAGATATAAACCATGCGGCGATGGGATATTTTTAAATCATGAAAAAAAGTTTCTGTCATTGTAAAGACGAACTATAAAAAAATATGAAAGCAAAGTTTAAGGAAATCGTTTAACCAACAAATAAAATATGTATAGTCGACACTTGCCCAAGTTTAATGTTTAAAAATATAGTTGGTTAAATATTTTAGTTAGTTGACAAAATGAATTAAAATATTAGGAATTTTATTTATGGAATTATGATTAGTGAATTAGTTGTTATAATAATTAATAAAATATTAAAAAATAAATAGTAAATTAAATAGTAAGTTTGTAAAGAGGGCTAAATCTTCCTTTTTAATATATATATTAATTTAGCAAATGATTTAAAAAAATAAATTCTTGTTCAAAAGAAATTATTAAGTTAGATCCGACGGTATATTTGTGAGGCCGACAAAATATACCATCTTCCGACGGTATATACCACATGTGACAAGTAACTATTGGTTTAAAATAAGTAATTCTAAAGAAGTTTAAGGGATGAGTCAATATTTTTGATACAACATTTGAGGAATATATAATGATGATAGATAAAAGCTTGATCAGATTATTAAAAATAAGCATTTTAAAAATCTTTCCTAAAAAATATTTCATGTCATTTCCTTTCTTCCGGCTAATGAGCTCGGGTTATCAAACATTTCTTGGTGCGTGTATACGTTGTCGTTTCTAGAATGTTTAATACACTACAGCTGGTCTATATAAGTATAAACCCTTTGAGTATATTTGACTGGGAAGCAATATATAATTAGTATAAAGTTGACCATGGTTTTATCATCTTGCAACAACTTACCCAATATATTCTCAATCAACTTACACCGTACGCGGTCTCACCAAAATTAACATCACCACCACCGGCAACTCACACGGCATCATATTAATTCCGACACCGCCTAATTCTCTCCAACACTAAACCCACTTCTTCTCTCACCGATTCGACCAACTCCACCTGTTTATCTTATTTCCTCATTTTTCTCTGCACAAATCCCACACACACCTACAGATCAACTCCAGATCTGATCTCATCTAATCGTTGCTCATCATATACGGTATAATATTCGATTTCATTTTTTATATTCATCTTAATTCAGAATCTCTACGCATTTAAGTAAATTTATCAACTGCATTTGCGATTAGCTATTTGATTGTTGAATAATTGCATATTATTAATTAATTATTTCTGTTTGATTCTTGTTTTTATTACAAGCTAATCAATTATTAATTAATATTACTATCAATATTCTACGCGTGCTTTAATATTCATTTTTAATTATCAACTTCTGAGATCTGTGATTTGTTTTGCATAAATTACTGTATATTTGTATGATTGTATAGATCTGATCTTTATTGTAATTGTTTTGAGTTTAATGAGAAATTGTTAAAGAGGTGTTAACAAAAATAATCTGATCTCTGTTTTGATTTTTAGGGTTTTGTTTGAAGAAGAGTTAGTAATGGCACCGACAACTCTTCGGAAGGCCATTGGAGCCGTGAAGGATCAAACAAGCATTGGAATAGCTAAGGTAGCTAGCAACATGGCACCGGAGCTAGAAGTCGCAATAGTCAAAGCCACCAGTCATGACGATGATCCCGCAAGCGAGAAGTACATACGCGAGATCCTGCAGCTTACCTCGTACTCACGAGGCTACGTTAGCGCCTGCGTTCACGCCGTCTCGAAACGTTTGAGCAAAACTCGTGATTGGATTGTTGCGATAAAGTGTTTAGCTTTAGTCCACCGGTTGTTGAATGATGGGGATATGGTTTTCCAGCAGGAGATAATGTATGCTACTAGGAGAGGGACTAGGTTGCTTAACATGGCGGATTTTCGTGATGAGGCGCATAATAATTCGTGGGATCATTCGGCTTTCGTGAGGACTTACGGGTTATATTTAGATCAGAGGCTGGATTTGATTGCGTATGAGAGAAAACAAAGCGGTGGAGATCTTGATAAGCCTCGTGAAGACCGTTTTAGATCGCCACAAAACCGTGGATATGATTATGATTACAATGAGTCTCGTGATGAATATTTGTATGGGAGTAATAATATGAGGAAATCAAGATCTTCTGGAGATGTGAGAGAAGGATCTGAAAAGAAAGATGCTACTCCGATACGGGAAATGAAACTCGAGAGAATATTTGGGAAGATGGGGCATTTGCAGAGGCTGTTAGATCGGGTGCTATCGTGCAGACCTACGGGTCTTGCAAGAAACAGTAGGTTGGTTTTGGTTTCGTTATACCCTGTTGTGCAAGAAAGTTTTAAGCTTTATGCTGATATATCTGAGGTTTTGGCTGTGTTGC
This sequence comes from Bidens hawaiensis, assembly GCF_021521415.1. Classification (NCBI taxonomy): domain Eukaryota; kingdom Viridiplantae; phylum Streptophyta; class Magnoliopsida; order Asterales; family Asteraceae; genus Bidens; species Bidens hawaiensis. The sequence goes on along the minus strand of NW_027505911.1, from coordinate 12,841 downwards.
TTGATCGGTTCTTTGATATGGAACATCAAGATTGTGTGAAGGCGTTTGATGCGTATGCTAGTGCTGCTAAACAGATTGATGAGCTTGTCGGTTTCTATAATTGGTGTAAGGATATGGGGATTGCAAGGTCATCTGATTATCCAGAAGTTCAGAAAATAACTGGGAAGTTGTTGGAGACACTGGAGGATTTTGTGAGAGACAGAGCGAAAGCGATGAAAAGCCCCAAGAAGAAACCCGAGGTTAAAGAGGAGCCGGTTCCTGATATGAATGAAATAAAGGCTTTGCCAGCACCAGAAACCGCCCCACCACCACCTCTGCCGCCACCGCCACCGCCAGTGGTTGAGACACCGCCTTCGCCACCTAAACCACAGGGTGATTTAATGGACCTAAGGGAGGAGGCAGGGACGGCTGATGATCAAGGGAATCGGTTTGCTTTGGCGTTGTTTGCAGGTCCTGCAGCAAACAACGGGAAATGGGAAGCGTTTGGGTCGGATGGGTCGGAAGTGACATCCGCCTGGCAGAATCCAGCTGCCGAGGCTGGGAAAGCTGATTGGGAACTTGCATTGGTGGAGACCTCCAGTAATCTTGAAAAACAGAAGGCGGCAATGGGCGGTGGGCTTGACCCGTTGCTGCTAAACGGAATGTATGACCAAGGAATGGTGCGACAACATGTGAGCACCACTCAGTTAACTGGCGGTAGTGCCAGCAGCGTGGCGTTGCCAGGGAAGACCGCCACACCTGTTTTGGCACTCCCTGCTCCTGACGGGTCGGTTCAACCCGTGGGTGGTGATCCATTTTCCGCCTCGTTAAGCGTCCCACCACCTGCGTATGTCCAAATGGCTGATGTAGAGAACAAACAGCGGTTGCTAGTTCAAGAGCAGATGGTTTGGCAACAGTATGCTCAAGGTGGGATGCAAGGTCAAGTCGGTTTGACCCGGATTAATGGTGGCGGTTATGTTGCTCCTGGACAACTGCCAATGATGCCTTATGGTGGTCCGCCGCCTGTAAATGGGTATGGGCACTACTATCCTACTTACTGAATAATACATGTGTGATGTGTATTTACTTGCTCTTTTATCATATATTGTATTGTTTACTTAATTGATTCTCCTCTTGTTGGCATTTTTGTTATTATGATAGAACACATGAATAACCAATTATTTGTAATTATTATTTGCTATAAATCAAACCGTTATTTGTTTCTTTTGTGACACTTGGAAGTAAGCTTTATTCTGTTTTGGGTCTTTGTATATTGGTATTGCTTCATGCTTTTAGTTAAAAAAGAAATAGCATTAGATGCTTGTTTCCTTAAAGCCCGTGAATTAGGGTGGTTGGCAACTTGGCATTTTGTTTTGGGTGTGTTTGAAGTTGTGATAATCAATTAATTAAAGGTGTTTGGCGTTGTGTTTCGTAAAGCTAGCTTGTCGTCTCCGGCTCAGTTGGTCTTTTTCTTTTCCCGGACCAGACTGGACCGAATCCATCACATCTCCCTTGTCTATGGTAGAGGGGCACAAAAAACCCGAACCCGGAACCGGACCCAAAGTAAATACCCGGAACCGGTTTTCTAATACCCGGGTTTTTAATACCCGAACCCGAACCTGACCCTAGCCGTAGGGTACGGATAGGGTATGCATTTTGGCACTAAAACCCGAACCCGAACCGGACCCGATTTGTACCCGGTAATACCCGAATCCGGAACCGAGGTTTTTCAATACCCGAAACCGGGTATTTCAAATACCCGATGTATACCCGAAAAATACCTTAAAAATACCCGAATAATACCTCTAAAAAGTGTAAACTTTTAAAAAATCCAATCTATATAAAAAAAATACCGGAAAAAAACCCCGAAAAAACCCGTAAATAGAGTTTTTTCAATACCCGATAATAGGGTATTCAAATACCCGGTTCTATACCCTACCCGAACTCGATGCATAGGGTATGATTTTTAGAGACAATACCCGACCCGACCCTACCCGACTATTACCAATACCCGGTCATACCCGAACCCGGTTTCATACCCGAACCCAGGTATTTAGAAAACCCGATTTGTGCACCTCTAGTCTATGGTCCTCACATGTTGGCTGAAAAACAAGTATTCGAATTGGGGGTCAATAGAGACCGATTCGAGATGTTTAGTCTCTCAAGCAATATAGAGAGGAACAAGAACAACAAGATTACAGTTTCTACTGTTTCATTTTAACAATAATCAAGCCATTGAGGCCATATTAAAGACTTAAAAACATGAAGAAAACGAACAAGAGGGCAGCCGGCATGTTACCCACTAAAACACTTAAAAGTAGACTCCACTAAAAATAGTTAAAGCAACTAGCCAAGTTAAAGAAATATAGCACCAAGGGTATGCGTAATATAGCACCAAGGGAGACGAATATAGGCGACTTTGGGTGATTTTTGATTGGAACCCCCCACCCCACCACACATACACAAGGGGATATGTACCGTTGTAACGGTCATTAAATTAAAAAAAAATCAAATTTAATTAAAACAATATATACATTAAATTAAAAAAAATCAAATTTAATTAAAACAATATATATATATACACACATATTCAGAATGTCAAATATTTGCTAGGATATACAACCGCTTGCGTGATCGCGGTTGACTTAGCGAGTAAAACGACGCCGACGTCCAAATTAAAGCGTTAAGCGACTTTCAAACTTAAGGGCAAACCGAAGGGCGGATCGGGAAAGCGTTTAAGCATTTAAGTTGTTGGGAAAAACTCAGGATATGCCCAAAATGGAATGGGGCACCCACCGTTCCGGTCACTCGACGAGCCAGTGCATCATCCCGAGCTTCAAAAAGTCGAGGACACCGTCGTCGACAAATCCGAGCACACCAACACCCGAGCACACCAACACCACCCTATGATGCTCGTAACTTCAACCTTGTTGACGAACATGACGCGGATAATTTAGATGACGACGACGCCGAAGTACATGAGTTGGCTCGACCCAGCGGGAGAGCAAGAAAAAAGAATACAAAAAAGGGGAGGGTTCGTCGTCGTCATGATTCAGTACGACGACCAGTGAAGAAGTCAAACATCTAAACGAGATGTTCGGTTGTTTCGAAACCCATACCGTGGAACTCGCCACTAGCATGAAAGAAACCAACAAATACCACGAAAAATTTGCCCAGACGTTGGAATTGCGACAAATGAAAAAAAATACTACAAATCTCTCAAAGCGGACGGGTTACACGACGAGGCCACATTATTGCAACGACGACGAGTTGAAAATATGCACGAATATTATGGATATTAGTTTTTATTGTTATGTAATTTTTTTTGTATTTCTTTTTTATTTATAATATATTTTTATTTAATTATTTAATTTAATGGGTTTTTATTTGTTTAATATATTTATATAAAGAAAATAATGTGGCAGTGAGGGTTTATACACCATTACAACCCAAAACAAAAACCCACAATTTGTTGTAGCCCCTCCACTACACATAGCCTAAAGTGGAGGGGTCGTTCTAATCAGCAAGGATGGAGATTGTAACGGGTTGATGTGGGTTGGGTACACCGTCGCAACCCATGCGAGTTAGGGAATTGGATTTGCGAGCGAGTTGTATAATCCGGAGGAGAGGAGACCATTGGAGTATTTTAAAATATATATTTTTAACCCACTTTTTTCACACATAATTGCATAATTATCTTACACATTTGTTACACTTTTCAGAGTATCCACAACAACAAACCGTTACATAATCGACACATTATATTTCAAACTTTTCTTTAAAACCTCACTTTCTTTCACGACAACAAAACCTCACAAACCTTATTAAAAAATATTAAATATGTATGCGTAATAACAAAACCTCACAACTTTTTTTCTCAAAAACTAAGATCTTAATTGATCATAATATATGTCTATATTCACTTTACTTTTACATTTTATTTATATTATATTTATATATTATTATAAAAATAAATATTAACATATTATTTTACTATATATTCCAAAATACTATGTGAAATCCAAAAACTAACAACAAACCATGTTTGTTAAAAATTGAAAAGAATATATAATTTCAAATGTTATTATTAACATATTTTACTATATATATTGTTGAAGATTATAATTCAGTTTTTACAGTCAAAAATTGGTAAATAGATTGTTTGGTACAAGTTAACTACATTGAGTCGAAATTTGTTATAGATTAAAAATGATAAATCTGAGTATTTTTAAAGGTTTGAGAATACAAATAGATTTACCGTCAAATTTGTTACGGGTTCAAAGTGTTGACTTGAAAATGTCAAACGTCTAAAATTTAGAATTTTAAACATGATTTGGGTTTCAAATTTATTTTCAATGATATTTTTGGAAAAATCAAAAGGTTCGGGATTTGATAAATTGACTATTTTTCACTCAGCTATTGAAATTAAAGAATAAATAGTGAACACTTACGACATGCTACCTCCGGGCATATCAATGCTTCTAACCTGTAGCAAATTTGAAACATTTATGTTAGTATTAACTTTTCCTTCAATAGTGATCAGAACGTTGTATGGGAAGCATGTCATGCAAAACTATGCTCAAATGAAGCAAAATATTCACAAAATTGAATGGGTTAACATGTTATTTTTTATGTTGTCAAACTTATCAAATCTTTTTCATGGTTTAGCTCAGAAAAACATAGCCATTGAAGAACATCCGTTGTTATAATTTAGTGTTCTTCTTTCCTACTATGGATTGTAAATTGATAAATATATCAATAAAAGTAACGCTCCTTCGGTATTTAGACTGAGTGGTCAGAACTACTATTATATGACTATTGTATGAGAAGTTTTCTTCCTAAATTCTTTCAATCATACATATATGCACTAACAATGATAGTTTAAATAAAAAGAGCGTTCTCGGGTACGTTTTTGCACATGCATTTTTTTAAGTTCATTTTAAAAAAATCATATTGTGATATAAATAAAATCAATTTATATACACATAGTATAGATACAAATATAGATGTAATTATTTCTTTACTTGTAATTTTATAATTTGAATAATCATGTGTGTCACACGGGTTCTAAAACTAGTGTGTAATATTGTATAATATGGATGTGTAAGAGAGATAGAGGACACATACTCCAAGTTTGCAAAGTTTGCATAACCAAACTTGCAACAATCCTTAATTCTCCATAATGGTGGAGTTGGGCTCCCTTCAAATCCGCATGTTGCCACATGGATTTGGACATTGGAGTGTGTAGCACTTTGTGAATGCTCACATAGTTCTCTTTTACTATTAAATTACACTGCTAAAAGAATTATTCAAATGAAGGGAAACAGAAAAAAGCCGCATTCTAATCAACGCTGAAAATTCAAGCCAGGAGGGCCCCCCTCCACCCCAAGGAAATAATAGATGCAACAGTAGTCATTCATAGAAGACCCCAACACGAACATGCTATTTTCAAAAAGAACTGAAATAAAATAAACTGTCTGTGATGTCAAAAGCAAAGATTCAATGTTCGAAACTTAAAGCAGCCTAACACTGTTTTAAACAACTTAAAAAATTACTTAGTACATCAGTATAAATAAATATTCTCTCCATATGCTTTCCTTAATACGTGTACCCTAAAAAGCTTTTGTGCACAAAGAAAAACAAAGGCATAGCCAATTGTGAATGATATGATAAATGAAACAAATCAATAATAATAGTTTGTTAAAAAGTCAAACCAAAGTTTGAAGTATGATAACAACATAAATACATGGCCTTTTTGTTGTTTGGGGGTTATGACCGGGGCTCGGTTTGTCAACGGAGCTTCCTCGGGGGAGGTGGGCGCCGACTATTTAGAAGGTTTTGGCCGTACCTTTTTAGAGGATTTCATTGTTGCCCGGATGGATTGGTAGGGTCCAAGGAGATCCAAAGGGTGGCACATATTAAGCGGCTACACCTAAGTTCGGATGAGAAGAAATGGGCTATGCGAGATGCTGTATCTAGGAACTAGGGCCGACAATTTATGACACAGACCTATTAACACGACACGACACGGGTTTTAACAGGTTTGGGTTTGAGCTTAACATGTTTCGTGTCTTAAACATGTCGACCTGTTTAAGACATGTTTAAATTCACGTACTAACAGGTTAAAAATCTGTTAACATGTGTAGTTTTTATTTAAAATGTAACATCCTCAAAGTTTTAGTCTAAATTTAACAACTCGGTAAAGTTAAAGGATCAAAATTATTCTCCAAAATAAGTAATGAGAAAATTTAAATAAGGAAATAATATTATTTTATAAAAAAATAAAAGTATTCCATAAATAAGTTCAACCCATGTTAATAATATGGAAAAGAAAAACATCCAACAAGGATGGAAGAAAGTGGAAGCACTCCATATGGGTATAAATAAGAAAGATAGAATCCATCCCACATGGAAAGTGGTAAATAATTGGAAGCTCTTTATAAAGAGATAAATTTCCATAATAATATTCTTTTATGCCAAGCATACACGCACCCGCGCTTTGATGACGCACTTTGCACTTATTGTTTTTGGAAAGTGGAAACTATGACAAGACACGACGAGTTAGTAAAGTAAAGGGATTAAAAATGAAAATTCTGATATATTCACCTATCGCGATACGTGACGAGCTTAACCAATGAGCCATCGTGATACGCGACAGGAACGTCACAGAAACCCAAAAAGGGCGGTGTCGCGATACGCGATCACCCACATCCACTACGTCATCGCGTATCGCGATGACGTGGTCTGACAACTCATGACGCGTGTCCCCCACTTGGCAGGTGTGGCAGGCTATGTGTCAACACGTGGCAATAACTGGATATAATGAGTCATCGCGATACGCGATGACCCTTTTGAGAAGTCCATCGCGTAGTACGATAGGCCGAGAAATCAGCTATAAATAGGGAGTTCACGGCACTTCACACCTCACACCAAATCACTTTCTCTCTCTAAGATATTCTCTCACTGCCTCGTAAAGCGTGCCCTTGACCCGATAATTATATTCCCCTAAACTGACTCGTCTCGAAGTACGTGCCAAAAAGTCCCGATAACCGGCACCTCGTTTTGCGTGTCAAGCATCGTTTTGCGTGCTAAACCTCGTAATGTGTGCCAAGCTATGAAGTTCTGCCGATTTAAGCCCTAGTACGCGACATAGAGTAGAAGTGCCGCTCGTACAAGTTTAGGCGTGTAAACTCCAAATACCCGTGTAAGGTAGGGGATTTTCCTAAGTTAATATTTTATTATTTTATTACACGGCTTAGACCCTGATCAGGGGTATAGCCTAGACCTTGATAGGGAATTATTAATACAAAGGTTAAGATTAAATAATGTTTCTTTAAATTATGAAATGTAATATACATGAGGATATAATAAAAATATTATTATTTTTTTATGATTAAGAAAGATAAGCTTTACATACAAGAGGTATAGTTAAATAATATTTCTTCATAATTAAGAAACATAAGATATTATATACAAAGGATATAGATAATTGACGTTTCTTCATGAATAAGAAACATAGTACATGATTGGCAAATAAAGAGTAAGATTTCAGATTTAAATATTTTATTCAAACAAATGATCAATCAAGGTTTAAAGTTATCAAAACCAGACTAAAGGTATGTATCCGGATTAAGAGACGATACGGATATTAATATAAACTTATTTTATTATAGGTTAATCAACCATTCATTCATACATGTTTTCAAACGAGATCACCACATCATCCAGAACAGACAATCACAGCTGAATACGTTAAACCTTTTACAATCAGTCAAGATAAACAGGTTGTTTATCATAACAAAGTCAGTCAAATATTTTATGAGAATATGTGATCTCAAATAAATTTAAGGGATTACGTGATCCCTAATTTTACAAGATAGAAAACAAAAGCAACTCAGACCGAGTACACATGTGTCTGGATCCAAACATAATTAATTTAGTATTTCAATCAAGGCTAAGTGGTCGTAGACTAGAGATCATAATAAAAGTTCTCCAACTGGCATCAGTTCCAGGAGAACCGTAATTGTGTGTGTATGGCAGTGGCACAAATCCCAGAAATAAGAGATGTTTCTGCTGAAATTGTTCAAGAAAACTATCTTGTTAGTCAAAGAAAGATTTATAAAATGTTTTAGAGTCAACGATTCACCAGCATCTTGTTGACTGATGTGTGCTGCGCGTGGTGGTTAAAATATAAAAGGATGGGATGATTTGATTTTGCACAAGATCGTGTTTTAAATTTATAAAAGTGATTTCTACAAAGACTAAACACACACAAAATATGCAAGTGTACCTATCGTATATGTAGAATAGTATTGGTAAGAACCAAGTATCGATCTGTGGACACAAAAGTTTCTAATAATAAATCGTTGTTTTGCTTTAATCAGAGGTTTTAATCATTTTTTGGGGTTAATTTTTAAGTTTTTATAAAATGTAAATACTTATATATAATATATAGGTGAACAAGACAAGAGATTCTAACGAGTTGTTCAATTATGCGAAGGTTACCATCTAAGATCAAGAATCCACTCCATTTTAGCATTGATAATTGATATATAAACATGTGGTAGACTTGTCGTAATAATATATGATAGATAGCTCCTTAAGCCTTAAGTGAGCATCTTTGGCACGAAGGAGGTAGCATGCGCATTTTAAAGTCCATCCTTAATTAATGTCATGCCACCTCAATAATGTCAATTTAAGTTGGCAAGTAGTTTCGTAAAGTAGAAAGATTAGGATTGACTTCGATTTCTCAAATACCAATTCTAACAACTTCGGGTGGTTATAGTTAACTCACACAACCTCCCCTTGGTTGATTTATGTAGGTTATAATTACTCATTCAATTAACATATGACTTCTTTAACTAATTTGATATCCTAAGCAAAGCCATTTTCGGATTACCAAGGTTTAGAGAAATACATCATAACTTATATCTCATCATTTCTAAGTACAATATAAGGATCCATGTTTCGATAATGTATCAAAGTATTTCTATTTTTCAAGAACATGAATCGATCATGAACGATTGCCAATGGGATTGACAACCACCAACTTTGAATTAGTGATTTAAGATGGTGAAACATTTCTCATCAAAAGATAATTGTAATATAACCATGTACTTTACTAGACTAACCCACATGTTTTATATAATTATCAAGTAAAACAAAGCTTCTTCATAGATTTTAGATGGTAAAAGGAGTTTAGCTCATAATGAGCATGATGATAAACATTAAGATGAATGATGATAACAAATACATGATTAAACTTAGAACAATCTAGCCAAATGTAGATGAATCTTCCTCCTTAATGGTGATGATGATGGTTGATGGTGACGACCTCCAAGCCTTCAAACTCTTCACTAAGTCTTCTATGTGAGTGTTAGTGTGTGTTTTTATAAGTGAAAACCGAATAGAACTCTTTTCAAGGCACACTTCTCAAATGACACAAGAGCCTCTATTTATAGGCTGTCTGGAGGTAGAAGCACGGCCCCGTGCTTTCGTAGGCACGCCCCCGTGGTTTTTAGTGACATGTGCTAATTATTTTTGTCGTTTCTGGAAGGTAGGCACGGCCCCGTGCTTCCTAAGGCACACCCCCGTGCTTTTTAGTGACATGTGCTAATTATTTTTGTCGTTTCTGGAAGGTAGGCACGGCCCCGTGCTTCCTGAGGCACGCCCTCGTGCTTTTTAGTGACATGTGCTAATTCTTTTTGTCGTTTCTGAGAGGTAAGCACGGCCCCGTGCTTCCAAAAGCACGGCCCTGTGTCCAGCTGTTCACTATTTTGTCTTTTCTTGTAGATTTTTTTGTCTTTTCTGAAAGCACGGCAAGTCAGGACCATAGCTTAAACATCCCCTAAAAGAGTTCCAAGAAAATGGGAACAAAATAACCAACCTTAAATCATAAGAATATATGAAGTGATATATAAAAAGGCGATATGTTTTTATGAGCTTCTGTTTATGCAAAACGCCACGTTCTCACAATGTTCACTCACTCTCGGTTTTAAATCTGATCATACCTGTGATGTATGTATGTGAACACTATTAGTCAAGATGTAACCTGTGAATATAAGCTTGTAACAATTTCAAATCTCCACCTTTGTGAAGGGTTGCATATATTAGAAGGTAATATGGGTTGGTTTTGGGTAAGGATTTGGTATTTGGTGATGGTTCAAGGGTTTTAGGTTAATGAGGATGGTAAATACAACATCTGCTGATTGTCGGGAGTCTTAAGATGTCTTCAACGGTTAGCTCCTTTCTCCCTATTGCTATTTTTTTTACTATTGACTCTTTTAAGGCCAGATCGTCAAGACCAGTTTTGTCGAGGATGTGAATCAGTTCTTCCTCAATCCTGCTCTGAACATAACTTCCAACTTTAATGGATCGTTCGGCTTTGAGCCTAATAGCCCTCATCCTAGTTAGTTCGGTATATTCATGTGAGACTGAGTTTGACTTTTTCTACATCTTCCTTCGTGGGATCAGTTTCCGTATCCTAAGCGTCGTTCATATCTTTTTGCTCTTCTCTTCATTGCGTTTTTGGAAATTCCACATAATGGTGGCCTTTGTTCATCTTGGTGCCACTTTTCCCTCACCTCATTGCTAAAGAGAAAGATTCTCTCCCTAAGTTCTGGAGGCAACCTAGGTTTTTGCGAAATGTATGCAACCAAGGAAATTGAAATCGAAAGAATGCATTTCCAGTTCTTTAGGGTCTGCCGGTAAAAGACCAGTGTTGTATTTACCGGTGAGAGGGATAAAGTGATATGGTAGGGTTTTGTAAGGTTTTTGGTTTTGTGATTTGAAAAATGGTTTGATGGGATTGTGACAATGTTACCTTCTTCCTTATACAACGCTTCGTGCGGTCTTGAAATGAATAATTGCGACAAGTTCTAAATCACACGAAACATGTGACTCACTCAAAGCTTCCGAAAAAATATTTATATGACATGAGGTTTATCTCACAGTAACGAAGGAATTGGGTATAAATGCCATATTTTGCATAAATTTCTTCTCGGTATTACAAAACTTCTTTTTACTTTTTCACTTTTCTTTGGTTATAGTAGATTAGTATTTGGTTATTTGCAAAAAATATTTCTTGGATTTTTCTTTAGGATTTGTTATAAAGCTAATCTTTGTTTGCTACAAAATTAGAGAATCTTATAATTAGTTGAGCAAACAATTGGTCAAGTAATTCCCCTCCCCACACTTGAATCTCACATTGTACTCAATGTGAAAAGATTCATAAAAAGATTAATAATAAGATTCATATGAAGTATGGATGGTAAAATGGAAAGGAACTTCCCTACGGGCTAACGAAATTTCGACAGAGCGTCCTTTGTGTTTCGTCCGTTTTCCTGTAGTGTACCTAAGTAGTAAAACTGCAAACAACTAACAAACATCCAAATCACAATTATTATATATTTATTTTTAATATTATTATTATTATTATTATTTATTTATTTGCATTGCCTAGTTTAATCAGGGTCTTGGCCAGACCCTACTCCCAATATGTTTATCGGTTTTGGTGGAGGATTAGTGCCTCAGAGACGGTCTCGAATGGTCCATCGATGTATGGTTTTAATCGATGTCCATTAACTTTGAACTTGTGGCCGTCAGAATTTGAAATCTCAACTGTCCCATAGTTGAAAACTGATTCAACTATGTGTGAACCTGTCCAACAAGATTTCAATTTTCCTGAGAAAAGACGTAAACGTGTGTTATATAACAATACACGATCGCCAACTTGAAATTTCTTGTTTCCTTTTAAATGGGCGTCGTGTAAACGTTTAGTCTTTTCTTTGTAAGACCAGGAATTTTCATATGCCAGTGCTCTTAGTTCTTCTAGTTCGTGAATTTGATCTTTCCGGTTTTTATTGGCGGACATTAGATCAAAATTCACTGCTCTCAGAGCCCAATACGCTTTGTGTTTTAGTTCTACGGGTAGATGACATGCCTTCCCATAAACAAGTTTGAATGGTGTTGTTCCTATGGGGGTTTTGTAGGCCGTCCTGAGGGCCCACAAAGCGTCATCTAACTTTTCTGCCCAATTTTTGCGATTCATTCCTATAGTTCTTTCTAAAATCCTTTTAATTCCTCGATTCGAGACCTCTACTTGCCCACTAGTCTGAGGGTGATATGGTGTTGCCAGTCGGTGATGAACCCCATATCGTGCTAAGACTTTGTCCATTAGAGCGTTACAGAAGTGGGTACCTCTATCGCTGATTAGGGCTTTCGGAGTACCGAATCGTGAAAATTACTTTTTCAGAAATCTTACTACAACCCGAGCATCATTAGTGGGAAGAGCTTGAGCTTCTACCCATTTAGACAAGTAGTCGACTGCTACTAGGATGTACTTATTTCCGAATGAGTTAGGAAAAGGGCCTATGAAATCTATACCCCATACATCAAAGACCTCACAAAATTGTATGCCTTTTTGCGCCATCTCATTCTTGGCTGAGATGTTCCCGGCTCTTTGACAAGCATCACATGCTTGGATCAAATCATGTGTGTCTTTATATGTCACACCCCGACCAAAGGCGGCGGAACATGCCATGGTGCAACTTGATTTGAACAAATACACAAGACACTATTTAAAGTGACAATATTTATTCAACTCATTTTATTTCAACAAATCAATAACAACACATCTCGTTCATATAAACAAATAGCAGTCATGTTGTTCGTTTTACTAAAACCCTAATAGTCTTGGTAACCCTGAGAGCGTCATTTAAAGTGACAATAATAGTCATGTTGTTCGTTTTACTAAAACCCTGAAAGCGATAAACACATAGTCACATAGCATGTAAGCATAGAACACCAAATCAAGCAATTATTCAAGTAAAGTATACAATCACGTTTGTGGGTTTAAAGATTC